>NC_086445.1:376005391-376305391 GCF_028390025.1 Pseudophryne corroboree | reverse complement strand
ATTTTCTGACCTATCAGAATGTAGGAGATCTGCGGTGTGAAAGAAAGTCACCTGTTGGCCCCCAAAGGTCACATGATTGAAGCATCACACACCCTATATTAAACCCACTCCATTTTGTCCTTTAAAAGGTTGTAGGCATTTTTGAGAAGAGCAGGTAGATTAAGAGTGAGGAAGTAGCAGTGGTAAGCATTTTCTGAGTGGCATCCAGGCACATGGGTAGAGAGAGTAGGAGGAGGCCATGTCCCAGCAGTAGCCTGTGTCTGACATAGATGCAGGAGAGGAGGAGATGCAGGAGACTGCTGTGGAGGACACTGAGTGCCGGATGTATTAAGATACATCGCCGCCCCTCGCTGCGCATCGCAGCGATGTTGATCGAATATGTACTAACATATGCAATCAATATCGCAATGTGGTGACGGAGGCCCCCCGCGATACCTGTGAGGTGGTGTCTCTGTCAACTCCCCGGGATCTTCACCTGCTCCCCTGCCGGGAAGCAGGCAGCAGGCTGTCCCCAGCGCCTCCTCCTCCCCCCTGCAGTCGGAAGGACCTCCGGCTGCATTGCTAGGGGGAGGAAGAGATTACCTCCCGGCTCTAGGCTTCCTGGAGGAAGGTATGCCGAGGGGGAGGGGGGGAGGCATCTGCGGCGGGGGTCGGCATCTGCAGCGGATTGCGGCAGCCGGCAAAAAGAAGCCCATAGGATTCTATAGGGTATCGCCATCCAGAGATGGTGATACCCTCATCGGCGAAAACACTGCAGTCGGGTAATAGTACATTCGAAAAGCGGTAAAACCCACGAAAAAAGGGGTTTTATCACTTTTTCTTTAGTACATCCCACCCTGAGTGTCAGGTCTGTAACTGTGTCTGTTCCCGTAGGGGGCACTAGTGGGTCAGTGGTGGTGTGGTGGAGGAAACGAGGAGGCTGTAGAAGATTCCTGCGTATTTGTGCAATTATATTTATTAGCACACAGAGGTATGAACAGTCACTGAAGCAAAATAATAATACAGAGGGTTTGAGCAGAGAAGCTGACAGAGGTATAACAACAGTCACAGGTGATGATCTGTAAACCAGTGAAATTAATAACAGTGATGACCAGCCTGGAAGCCGATGGCAAACATCGATGGTCAACTTGGAAGTCAATGGTAACAAGATCCAATATGCAAACGATAGTAATGCAGCTGATAACAGTGAACACAGGCAATAGTAACTCTGGAGATTGGTCTGGAAACCAACAGCAGTAGATTCACACAGTCTGTATATACTGTATGCACAAGTCCACAAAGCCAAGCAAGGCCAAAGCAGGAGACAGTTTGTAAATTGCAAGCTGGTTGTTTTAAGTGCCAGATGGAATAGCACAGTGCTGAACGCAGATAAACAACACACAAGTGAGAATGGTAAGTAGTACCTGGAGAGAGTCTCTTACTGCATGCAGAGGTGGAAGCTGGCTGTGGAAGGAGTTGAAGCAGAGCAGGATGGCTGGAGCCTGTAGTTCCACGGAGAAACTGGAGCAAGGAAATCACTGGAGACAGGAGACTGGAGCCAGGAGACGCTGTACACTGGATGTAACTCGTTGTTCAAGGCGATGAGACTAAGCCGATGTTCTGGATTTATACCCCCTGGTCAGCAGGCATTGGATGCTTGAATCATGTGTGTAGACACAGTGCAGGATTGAGTGTTTGCAGGTCAGTTGACCGCAAGTGTCATGGCGGCGCCCATGCTGCACAGATGGTGGGTACACACTAGATGGACTTCAGGGGTACACAATGACAATGGGCACAGTGCCCCTGGACAGAGAATTCATGTAGCTGCAGACGGAGGCCTGCACACCAGCGCGCTGGTAAGTGAGATGCCACTGAACGCCGATTCCTGACACCGAGGAGGAGAATGAAGAGGCTGGGACATCAGCACATTGCAGGACCAGGGCTGTATGCAGTGTGAGGTATTCATTTGAGGAGAACTGTGCTCTAGTCCATGCCATGGTGCAGGTATACCAACGCCTGCTGGGTTCCCAGGCGTACAGGACTCATGCGTCCCAGAAGATGGCCATGTGGAGGCTGATCCAGGACACAGTCAATGCAGTCAGCTCCTGCCCTCTGGACCTGAAAAATGTTAAGAAGAGAGACATCAAGAGGGCCTGAAGGCCAAGATGGCTGAGGACCGCCACCAGAGTCTCAGGACAGGAGGAGGACGAGCTCCACCGGTCAACTACACGACCTTCGAGGAGGAGTTCAAACAAATCATCCCTCTAGAGGTCCTCCCAGAAGTGCGCATAGTGAACACGGACCACCCAGCGTCCCCACCTCATCCTGGAAAGATAACAGAATGTTTATCATAGGAATACCTTTCACGCTTGATTAAAGAATTTTTTCCCTCCATAGCTGCTGTGCACCAGCGTATAGCTCCACAAAAAGGCAACAGCAAGAGATGATCACAGAGGAGTGTGTTATAAAAAAAAAACATACACACATTACACATGGGTTGGTTATGCGTGACCAGCGGTCAAGAGGTGGGGAGGGTGGGGCGAGCGTAACAAGCCCCTTGCAGGCTTGGAGGTGACCTGCAGTTGCCACAGGTTTTATTCCCACTATATGGGTGTCGTGGACACCCACGAGTGGGAATAGTCCCTGCTAGTCAGCATGCCAACTGTCAGGATTCTCAGGTGGCAGGATGTAGGAGGAGGTGCTGTCACATAACTACATCCCTATAGATTGTAAGCTTGCGAGCAGGGCCTTCCTACCTCTATGTCTGTCTGTTTTTACCCAGTTTTGTTCTATTACTGTTGTTCTAATTGTAAAGCGCAACGGAATATGCTGCGCTATATAAAAAACTGTTAATAAATAAATAATAAATAAATAAATACATACCTTACACACATTACACTCATTGCATGGTTCTGCGGCCATATGTAAGGAAAGTGGATACCTACATAACTTTATTTAAAATACAATTGAGGCATATTAAGGCCTGTAACCTTAACATTAATCAAGGTGGTCACAACCACATCAGGGTTTAAGAGACCTTAAACTGATATGTGAAGTAGTGTTTTTGTTAAAAAAAAAAAGCCCCCTGAAAAGAGATTTCATAAGCCATGTATACATTGTAAACGTAATGTAATTCAGTCAGCTAGCATGTTTTTTAAGCACGTACATTGGTAGGTGTTTCAGATTAGTGTAGGTTGTTTTTAGTACCCATTACAAGTGTATTTATTTAATCTTTTTGACTCCTTTACAGGACCTTTTCATGTGCTCCCAGCACCACTGCTCCCCCCATCACCAGCTGCTCAGGGCCTGCCACTTCCAGGGCTGGTGGCTTATTTAATGGGGGAGGATGACAACACCACCATCATCTTCACTCCCATGGAGCATGTGCCCCATGTGCCACCGCCACAGCAGCTGCAACCACCATCAGCCAGGCCTCAGTCCAACATTCCAAATGTGGAGGAGATCGTCATCTCCCTCCACCAATTGTGTGAACACCAAATGGCATTTATGGAGCACTAGACCAGTCAGATGGACTACACTGGGTGGCAAATGCAGCAGATAAATAGAACTGTGGCAATGGCACAGGGCACCTGACCCCGGATGGCCTTGCAGATCTATAATCACCTACAAGAATTGACCCAGGCCACACAGGAGCGGATGGAGGTGGCACGGGATCAACTGCAAGCAACCTGGGAGTACACGCAGGCCATCTGAGAGCAGACCCTGATGTTTGCAGCCCTGTAGGGGGAGCTGGTGGCTCAGAAAGCAGGCAGTGAAGGGCCCACTTCAATAACAGCTATCTCCCTCCGCTTCGGCACACAGAGTAGCTCACCAGTCGCTCCTACAAGGCGTAGTGCCCACAGGGGCAGGGACATGCAGTCAGGGGAGGCAGCGCCTCCCCTGTCATAATGATTGAAGTAATACAAAGAAGATATTTATAACACGTTCTGTGTCATAATTATCCTCTTTGCATTCTTCTAATCATATTTGCTGTGGAAACACAGCCAAATGCGGGTTGGAAGCAGCTGAGAGCACTGCCTCACTCCAACAATAGTAAAGTGCCAGAGGCTGGGGGTGGGCAGGGGGTGGTGCCAAACGAATGGTAGTAAAAGTCCATTGAAAAAAACATAGTAGAAGCACCAGCAGATCTGCCTCAGTGACAGGGGCGTGCCTGCATCCCACTTCAGAGCCTGCCCCTGTCAGTGAGGCAGATTTGATTGGTCTGCGGCTCCAGCACTGAGCGGTGACTGTTTCCTGCTGTCACTGCTAGTGCTGAGTGTGGATCTCTCTCTCCCTCTCCAGGTGCTGGTCGCGGCGGTACAGATGGTGAGGTAAGGCCATCATGGTTTACAATTCCACATATCTATAGCTGGTGTAGCACTGTTATAGGGGGTGGGCGCGGGGAGGGGGCTCTGGTTCCCTGCACATGGCTGCTATAGCCACGAACAGTAGGGTCAGGCTGCTGCTGTCAGGGTCAGAGCTACGGCAGGAGCAGGCTGCATGTCACTGTCTGCTCTTGCCTTTTGATTTCAATCCCTCAGCTGCTGCCTGTGGATGTGTTAGGCTGTTGCCATGATTCCATTGGGCGGTATGTTAACCGCATACCGTACTCAGACCTGATGGTTTGTGCACATTTCTGATGGTGGGGTGTCTGCACAAAACCTGTTTTGTGTTTGAGCAAAATGATTCCTGCATCATTGCACACAGTGCCCCCTGAGCAGCAACATGACTAGCAGGTTGCGCCCATTTGTGGGCAAGGTGGGGACACTGCTGGCCACCATTCCGAAAAATGGGAATGACAGTAGCGATGTAATCTGAGGTTTCCATCTCTGAATTAGGCCAATAATTTACAGGAAGTGCATCTCTAAGAGAGAATGTGCAAGCAAAATGTAAATATTTACCAGTAAGTTTACAATATGTCGTCACTGACCTTGTCGACATTCATCATGTAGACAATGATCAGGGCCGAAACTAGGATTTTTGACACCCGGGACATGGTAGTCATTTGGCGCGCCCCCTTCTCCCCCCAAAAAAGCAAAAACAAAACAAAAACAAATTTAAATAAATAAAATAAATAAATTAATAAAAATATTATATATATATATATATATATATATATATATATCTCTTTCAGAACTTTTTTACCTGAAAAATTGCCTTTTCTAACATAAATTTCATATCCATCCCCCTAGCCTCCCATACTTAATCAAGGGGCAGCATGCTCCGAAGGCCACACCATAGTACCCCAATTCAAATTGTACCCCTGCAGCAGCCTCTACCCCCCTTCCCCATGTGCTTATGCAGCAGCCTCACCCCTCTCTTTACCCAATTGTGCCTCTGCAGCAGCCCTCCAATCCCCTCCACCCCGTGCCTCTGCAGCAGCGCTCCACACACACCCATCCTCGTCTCTGCAGCAGCCCTACTTTCCCTTCCCAATGTCCTGTACCTCTGAAGCAGCCGATCCCTCTCATGTACCGGCGGCAGGCAGCAGCTGGCTCCGCAGTGTACACTATTCTCCAGTGCGCTAACGTCATGACGTCAAGCGCACGGCAAAAAAAATAACTATATTGTGCCGGGTGATTTCGGGACCCGGCCTCAGTCTACAGTCCTCCGTGCGTTCTGCTTACCCCAGTAGCGCAGGGCAAGCACGGGGAGGTCACAATAGAGGGGACATCAGCAGCCAGCCGCCTCTGATTCAGAGGAGAGAGAGAGAGACTTCCTGCTTCCCCGCGCACAGGACACTGCACACAGGAAATTGAAAGTAAACTACAGCTCCCGAGGGCTGCTGGGAGCTGTAGTTTATTTTCAGTTTAATCACAGAACTACGGCAGCTCCGACGGCTCTAAGCTGCTACCGTTGGCGCATAGGGAGAGGGTGTTAGGGGGTCTCGGCGCCTCCTCCAATCCGGCGCCCAGGTCGCCTGCCCCCCTAGCCCCACCTAGTTATGGCCGTGCAATGATGAAATGTACACATTATAGAATCTTGACATATGATCCCCGCTGGAAAAGTGGTGATTTAGCTGTTACTAATGGCTGCAGTGGCTGCAGTGGCTCCAGCAACGTCTTCCAGGTCCCAGAGTACTGTTAGTTTCGGCAGAGACATCAGACAGATCAGCATTCCGGTGAGTACACAAACTAACCCTAACTCACCTCATAGCCCAGTGGTTCCCAAACTTTTTTGAATCACGGCGCCCAGGGGTGTATCTACGGAGGAGGGGACCCGTGTGCAGCCTCCTTGTGTGGGCCCCTTCTCTTCTGTAGCCGCCAGTGCTGTTAGTGTTCTGAGCACTATAGACTCAGGCACAGTGCTAGAGACAACAGCGCTTGCGCAGGCATACAGGAAAAATGGCGCCGCGGCCATTTTTCCAGAGACCTGCGCAAGCGAGTCTGTAGTTTTCAGACCGCTAACAGCTCTGCTGGCTACGGAAGAGGAGTGGGCCCACCCATTGGCCAGAGTGGCACTCACCAGGTGCGCCAGCCGAGCAGGGGCCGCCGCCTGATGGTGCCACCCTCGGCCAATGGGTGAAATCCCTTAAGCCGTAGTGTCTGGCAATACCTGCTGTGTCGAGCTGCTGGGAGCTGTAGTTTATTTTCATTTTCTTCACGTAGTTTGGTGCGGTGCCGGACACCGGAGTCAGCTCCTGTCTGCTGAGCGATCCTCCGCCCTCCATCCAAGGCAACTCGGCACAGCAGGTATTGCCAGACACTACGGCTATCTAACATAGTAACATAGTATTTGAGGTTGAATAGAGGCAAATTGCCCATCGTGTTCAACCTGTTTTAAGTTGTGATGATTCTACATACTTGCTAAATAATGTTTTATGACTAGTTAGCTACTATAACTCATGTTACCCCCGGATTAACCACATTGATATTTTAAGTATTATAACCTTGGATATCTGCTAGGATGTTGTGGGGTGGGGACTAGGGCTATGTGCTGTGTGGGGAGGCAATGTATGTGTTGGGAATGGGGGAGACTACTACTTTGTGCTAAGGGCAGACTACAGCTATGTGCTGGGAGGAGGATGGGAACTATGGCTATGTGCTTGGGGAGGAGACGGACTATGTGCAAGAAGGGGGACTATGGCTATCTATGCTGGCAGGGAACTATTGTTATGTGATGGGAGGGGGGTGGGGACTACTGTATGACTGTGTTGGGAGAGGTGGAAACTCCGGCTATGTGTGTGTGTGGGGGGGGGGGGGGGGGGACTACGGCTATTGCTTGGGGAGGTGGGGACTATGGCTATTCACTGGGAGGGGACTGTGGCTATGTGCTGGGAAGGAGATAGGGATTATGACTATATGACTGTGGGGGCTTATCTGGCACTGTGGGGGCATATGTGTATCTGGCACCATGAGGACATATCTGGCACTATGAGGGCATATCTGGCACCATGGGGGCATGTGTGTCTGGCAATTTAGGGGCATATCTGGCACTGTGGGGGCATATCTAGCACTATGGGGGCATATCTGGCACTGTGGGGGGCATATGTGTATCTGGCACTGTGGGGGCATACCTAACACAGTGGGGGCATATCTGGCACTGTGGGGGCATGTGTGTATCTGGAACTGTGGGGGCATATGTGTATCTGGCACTATTGGGGGCATATGTGTGTATCTGGCACTATTGGGGGCAAATGTGTATCTGGCACTGCACTATTGGGGTCATATGTGTATCACGCTCCCATTTTCATTTGCTACACCCATTTTTTTGGTGTGCGTGCGCCTCCAGCGCTCGCACACCGTACTACTAAGATTTTTTTTCTACTTGCACCACTGGGTAGAGCGCTGCACTGCACTTCTTTGCACTACTATTTGATTATACTACCTGGCCTTAGGTGGCATTGCCTCTTCAGCCAGGCCAGGCACTGCTGATGTCTCCTCAGTGTTATAAGAATTACTGTGTGGGCATAATGTGTAAAGGGAACTGCTACTGTGTGGGCATAATGTGTATAAAGGTTACTACTGTGTAGCGTAATTTGAATTGAGGGAACTATTACATGGTCATGCCCCTTTCCCACAAGATCATATCCCTTTTTCTCATACATCCTAGAGGATGCTGGGGTCACTTCAAGAACCATGGGTATAGACGGGATCCGCAGGAGACATGGGCACTTTAAGACTTTCAAATGGTGTGACCTGGCTCCTCCCTCTATGCCCCTCCTCCAGACTCCAGTTTAGATCTGTGCCCAGGCAGACTGGATGCACACTGAGGAGCTCTACTGAGTTTCTCAGAAAAGCCTTTATGTTAGGTTTTTTATTTTCAGGGAGGCTGCTGGCAACGGTCTCCCTGCATCGTTGGACTTAGGGGAGAGAAGTCAGACCTACTTCTAATGAGTTTAAAGGCTCTGCTTCTTGGCTACAGGACACCATTAGCTCCTGAGTGTTTGGAACACTAGGTACGCCTAGGGGTTCACTCCCAGAGCCTGCCGTCACCCCCCTTGCAGAGCCAGAAGTCAGAAGACAGGTGAGTAGAAGAAGAAAAGAAGACTTCAGTGACGGCTTCTGAGGTACCGCACAGCGATCGCGCTGCGCGCCATGCTCCTACACACAGCGGCACTACAGGGTGCAGGGCGCAGGGGGGGCGCCCTGGGCAGCATAAAAATCCTTATTAAGGCTGGCAATGTGGATGATAAGTGCCTGGGCACTAAATCCTAACCCCCGCCAGTGTCATTATAGAAAAAAATAGCGGGGCTGAAACGCGCCATTAAGGGGGCGGGGCTTAGTCCTCACAGCTCACACAGCCAGCGCCATTTTCTCTTGTAAAAACGCTGGTCCTCCCTCACTCTGCTGAAAGTATTAGGGTGAAAAAACGGGGGGCGGGCGCAGTAAAAGTGGTAAAATATATGTTTAATATAAACTACTGCAGGTTTGGGGCATTCTGTAATGTTCAGAACCGCTGTTAAGCGCTGGGTTATGAGCTGGCAAACTCTTTCTGTGTCTCTCTGACAGAATTTACTGTGAGACTGTCCCCTATATGTCGGTGGGTGTTTAGTACACGTGTGTCAGCACGTCAGTGGCGGAGTGCTTCCCACAAACGCTGTGGGAGGGACCCTGTCGGCACCGCTGACTCCTTAGTACTTGGTACAAGTTTGTCAACAGATCGGGGGATGAATGTTTTTCCTATGAGAAAAGTATATTAGGGACACAGACGTGTGTGGGTGGCCCTGTCGGCACCACCAATATCTGACTGGGTAAAAGAATTGCATGCAGTGGTGCAAGTAGAAAAAATGTCTTACGGGTACTGTGTGCGCGCTCCCAAAAATGGGTGTGGACAAATGCTACATGGGGCGTGGCCAATGAAAATGGGGGCGTGGTACACATATGGGGGGAGGGGCAGATACACATATGGCTCCAATAGTGCCAGATACAAGTTGCCCCACAGTGCCAGATATACATTGCCCCACAGTGCCAGATATACATTGCCCCACAGTGCCAGATACACATTGCTTCACAGTGCCAGATACACATTGCCCCACAGTGCCAGATATACATTGCTTCACTGTGCCAGATACACTAATGCCCCCAGAGTGCCAGATACACATTGCTTCACAGTGCCAGATACACATTGCCCCACAGTGCCAGATACACAAATGCCCCCACTGTGTCAGATATACATTGCCCCCCAGTGCCAGATACAGAAATGCACCCACAGTGCCAGATATGCCCCCAGTGCCAGATACACATGTCCCCCCAGTGCCAGATACACATGTCCCCCCAGTGCCAGATACACATGTCCCCCCAGTGCCAGATATGCCCTCAGTGTCAGATATGCCCCAGTGCCAGATACACATGTCCCCCCATTGCTAGATATGCCCCCAGTGCCAGATATGCCTTCAGTGTCAGATATGCCCCAGTGCCAGATACACATGTCCCCCCATTGCCATATATTCCCCCAGTGCTAGATATACATGCCCCCCAGTGCCAGATACACATATTCCCGCAGTGCCACATATGCCCAGAGTGCCAGATACACATGTCCCCCCTTTGCCAGATATGCCCCCATTGCCAGATATGCCACCAGTGCCGGTATACATGCCCCAGTGCCAGATATGCCCCCAGTGCCAGATACACATGTCCCCCTTTGCCATATATGCCCCCCAGTGCCAGGTATACATGCCCCCATTGCCAGATATGCCCCATGTGCCAGATATGCCCCCAGTGCCAGGTATACATTCCCCATTGCCAGATATGCCCCCAGTGCCAGGTATGCCCCCAGTGCCAGGTATACATGCCCCCAGTGCCAGGTATACATGCCCCCAGTGCCAGATACACATGTCGCCCCTTTGCCAGATATGCCCCCAGTGCCGGATATGCCCCCAGTGCCAGGTATACATGCCCCCATTGCCAGGTATACATGCCCCCATTGCCAGATATACATGCCCCCAGTGCCAGGTATGCGCTCCCCTGCTCACCGCTGCTGTCTTGTGTGTGAGGGGAGGAGAGCGCAGCCTGCGCCTCTCCTTCCCCTCAGTGTCCGGCGGGTGGCGGGTGCGGGTGTGTCTGTTCAAATCAGCACCGATCCGTGAGCCAATCAAAGCTCACGGTCCGGCAGCCTTGGCTGCCGGTCCGCGAGCTCTGATTGGCTCACGGGCGGCGCTGAATTAAACGAAGACACTGAGGGGCAGGAGAGGCGCAGGCTGCGCTCTCCTCCCCTCACATCAGCGGCGGTGCGGTGGTGAGCGGCGGGAAGCGGCGGTGAGCAGCAGAGGGAGGGACGGGGAGCGGCGAGGTGCGGCGGCCCGTCGGTGTGGGTACGGCGTACCCACGGCTAAATTCTTAAGGGTACGCCGTACCCACCCGTACCCGCACACTTGCACCACTGATTGCATGTGAATGTGATGAATATCAGAAAAGGCTATGTATGTATATAGATATATATGTAGTAAGGTTGCATAAATCGTGTCACAAGACGTAGAAATGTCTGTGGAGGATATTTCCCTCAGACCCCTTCGGGTCGCAAAAATTTTATTTTGCCCAGTTACTACTCCCTAATACCGACACAGATGCGGCTTCCTATGTCAACAATAATGTTTCCTGAGGAGATCCAGAAAAAAAAAGGAGCGTTTAGTACATGATTAGTGTATGAGGAGGACGTATTAACGTCACTGAGGACCCTGCTGTTCCGAACAGAGGGGTCTATGTGTGTGTCTGTGTATATATATATATATATATATATATATATATGTGTGTGTGTTTTACACATGCATACACGTACAGATAAATTTATAATACAGCTGAAGTAACATTCCTCATTTTCATGTGCTGAACGCTCTGTGGAGAAGGTCTGGGTCGGCCCTGACATGATGGTTTAAAATCCTCAGGAGGATTCCGATTGTTTATTCTTTTCCCGCAGCGGATAGAATATAGTGGGAGTCACACCCGGTTCTGCACGGGGCTCTGTCACAAAGCCAGTGGATCATATGTAGGAAGCTATGGTATATTCTAGTCATGTGGCCACGCATACGTCAGTTAGACCTGCCATTGCATGCGCATGGGGGAGTAGTAGTATTCAAAAATGGTCGGTTACCTGGTCATCCGTTATAGATACCCTAGGGAGAGATGAGATACTCCGTACATTGGCTCATATCAAGGACGCTGCAGCATACTTTCGTGCGACTGCAGGGGATATGGGACTCTTGGGTTCGCAACCCAATTCCATGGTGGTCTCGGCTAGGAGGGCGTGGTGGATTCACCAACCGAATGCTGATGCTGACTCCGAGAAGAAATGAAGTATTTTCCCTAGGAAGGTGAAGCCTGCTTTGGTGACGGCCTAGTTATTTTGATCTCGGCAGATACCGCTGGTAAGTCTACCTTCTTGCCCTATGTTCCCTCACAACGGATGATGACGCATCATTGTTGGATGCAGTCATTGAGGACCAATTGTTACAGATTCCCTTTTCTTTGCAAGTAGAGGAAGGGGAAAAGGGAAGAGGTCCGCAATCTCTTCAAGATCATAGGAGCAGACATCATCCTCTGTTCTGCCACATCCACCGCATGATGCTGGGACTCTCTTGCGGGAGCCCACACCGGTGGGGCCACGTCTAAAACTCTTCAGTCAGTCCTGGAACGGACCTGGACCCGGGGGTTTTACGAATAGTGTCCCAGGGGCACATTCTGGAGTTTCCAGACGTTTCCCCTCACCAATTTTTCAAATAAACCGATTCTCCGCCGGACGGGGAGGTAGTATTCAGCACAACACAAGAGTTGTGTCTGGATCAGGTCATTGGCCTAGTGTCCTTTATCACTACAGGAAGAAGGCTTTTATTTAAGCCTCTTTGTGGTCCCGAAGCCAGATGGCTCGGTCAGACCAATCCTAAATCTGAAATCACTCAATTTCTACTTAAAGATATTCAAATCCAAGATGGAATCTCTCAGGGCAGTGATCTCCAATCTGGAAAAAAGAATACAGGAGGTCAACTTACATTTTCCTCCGCATTAGATTTACCTGAGGTTTGCTGTTCAGGATGGTCATTACCAATTTCTCCAGGGAGATGGTGGTAATGATGGTTCTCCTTCTCTGGTACGGAGTCACATTTATCCCGTGTTGGGATGGTCTCCTGATAACGGCGAGATCAAGAAACCAGTGGGTGCAAAACGTCGCACTCTCCCTAACAGTTATTCAGCAACAGGGTTGGCTTCTGAACTGGCCAGATTCACTGATGGTCCCAACGACGCGGTTGTCAGTTTTGAGAATAATACTTGACACAGACCTGCAGAGAGTTTTTCTTCCAGTGGAAAAGGCTCTGGAGAGCCAGAGTCTGGTAAAACAAATTCCGAGACCAGCAAGAGTGTCAATTCATCAATACATTCGGTTGCTGAAAAAGATGGTTGCGGCCTATGAGGCCACTCTATTTGGCAGGTTTTATGCCAGGATGTTCCAGTGGGACCTGTTGGACAAGAAGTCCGGTTCCCACCTACACATACACCGAAGGATAATCCTGTTTTCCAAGTCCAGAATCTCACTCCTGTAGTGGCTACGCAGTTTTCACCTCCTGGAGGGGCGCAGGTTCGAGATCCAGGACTGGATCCTAGCGACCACGGATGCCAGCCTCTGAGGCGGGGGGGAAGGGGGGGGGGCAGTCACACAGGGGGGGGGGGGAAACTTCCAAGGAAGATGGTCAAGTTAGAAAACTTGTCACCACATAAACGGTTTAGAGTTAGGGGCCGTTTACAACGATTTTCTACAAACAAAAAGCAGAACCGCAATGGCAGAAACCACAAGGATTTTCCGCTGGGATGGAAAAACATACAAGCGCTCTGTCGGCGATGTCGTTCCAAGAGTGGACAACTGGGAAACAGACTTCCTCAGCAGATCTGATCTCCATCCAGGAGAGGGGAAACCTCGTCCAAGTAATCTTCGGAGAAGTGGCATGTCGGTGGATTTCAGTAGGAATGATGACATCTCGTCTCAACAAGAAGCTTCATAGTTCCAGGTCAAGGGACCCTCAAACAGGAACAGGGAATGCACTGGTGACACCATGGGTGTTTTCAGTCGGTATATGTATTCCATACGTTTTCTCTCGTTCCAAAAGTTCTGGGATCATAAAAACGAAATTCGAGCGAGCCTCATGGTCTCAGACTGGCCAAGGAGAGCTTGGTATCCAGATCTCAGGAATTACTCATAGGAGATCCCTGTTTTTTTCCTTTGTGTGAGGACCTGTTGTGGTAGGGGCCGTGCGTGTATTAGGACTTACCGCGGCTACATTGGACGACAAGGCGGTTGACCGCCAAATCCTGGTCCATAAGGGTATGCCCACGGTATTTGCTCTCCACGCTTATTTGGGCTGTAAAAAAGGGTAACGTCTAAACATTATTACCGTAGTTGGAGAAAATAAATTTCTTGGTGTGAATCCAAGAAGACTCCTACGGCAGACTTGTCAGCTAGGACGTTTTTTTCCATTTCCTACAAGCCTGTGTGGATGAGGGCCTAACCTTGGGGCTCAATTATAATCGGCCTTATCGGGTTTCTTTCAGAATAAATTGGACTCCCTTCCAGAAGTTCTGACTGTCGTGAAGGGCGTGTTGCACATCCAACCTCCATTTGTGCCCCAGTGGCACCATGGGATCTTAACGTGGTGTTGCAGTTCCTTCACTCATATTGATTTGAACCTTTACAGAAGGTGGAGTTGACATTCATCACTTGAAGTGGTCGTCAGGTTGGCCTTGGCATACGCAAGGCGAGTGTCTGAGTTAGCGGCCTGGTCTCACAAGGGACCTTATTTGATCATCCATGAAGATAGAGCAGAGTTGGAAACTCGTCAACAATTTCTACCGAAGGTGGTTTCTTCTTTCCACATGTACCAACCTATTGTGGTGTCGGTGACTACCGGCGCCTTCGCTGAGTCGAAGTCTCTGTATGTGGTCAGAGTTTTGAAAATTTATGTCGCCAGGACGGCTCCGTTTAAGAACACAGGCTCTGTTGTTCTGTTTGCTCCTAACAAGATTGGGTGTCCTGCTTCCAAGCAGACCGTTGCGCGCTGGATCTGTGGGACGATTCAGCATGCTCATCTCACAGCAGGATTGCCGTTACCGAAATAGGTGAAGGCCCATTCTACTAGAAAGGTGGGCTCGT
Organism: Pseudophryne corroboree; assembly: GCF_028390025.1. Classification (NCBI taxonomy): domain Eukaryota; kingdom Metazoa; phylum Chordata; class Amphibia; order Anura; family Myobatrachidae; genus Pseudophryne; species Pseudophryne corroboree. The sequence continues at coordinate 376,290,838 of NC_086445.1, read as the reverse complement.
CCGGGGCGGTTGACCGGGGAGTCTGGGCATTGCAACTTTGCCGAGCAGCTATTTAGCGAACAATTGGGCTAAGTTTTACACTTTTAATGCCTTGGCCGAGGTTGACCTCACGTTTGGTCATTCGGTACTGTAGAGTTGTCCGCCCTCTCCCGCCCATTCTAGAGCTTTGGTATAACCCCATGGTTCTTGAAGTGACCCCAGCATCCTCTAGGACATATGAGAAAATAGGATTTTAATACCTACCAGTAAATCCTTTTAGTCCGTAGAGGATGCTGGGCGCCCGTCCCAGTGCGTACTCTATCTGCAGTTATTGGTTGTGGTTACACATAGGTTGTGTTACGTTTTTTTGTCAGCATATTGCTGAAAATTCTTCATGCCGTTGCCTTGTGTTCTGTTGAATGCCACGTTCTGCGGCATGCTTGAGGTGTGAGCTGGTAAGATGCTCACCGTGGTTTAACAATAAATCCTTTCCTCGAAATGTTCGTCTCCCTGGGCACAGTTCCTTAAACTGGAGTCTGGAGGAGGGGTATAGAGGGAGGAGCCAGGTCACACCATTTGAAAGTCTTAAAGTGCCCATGTCTCCTGCGGATCCCGTCTATACCCCATGGTTCTTGAAGTGACCCCATCATCCTCTACGGACTAAGAGAAAAGGATTTACCAGTAGGTATTAAAATCCTTTTTTCTCTTAAGTCCTAGAGGATGCTGGGGTCCATATTAGTACCATGGGGTATAGACGGGTCCACCAGGAGCCATTGGCACTTTAAGAGTTTAATAGTGTGGGCTGGCTCTTCCCTCTATGCCCCTCCTGCCAGACTCAGTTTAGAAAATGTGCCCGGAGGAGCCGGTCACAGCTAGGGGAGCTCTATAGAGTTCTTCTGGTAAAGAGTAATATTTTCTTTCAGGCTTTTTTATTTTACAGGGAGGCTGTTGGCGGCAGCCTCCCTGCAGCGTGGGACTGAGGGGGGGGGGGAGCAGTGTCCGCCCCGCGGGGTCTTGAGCCACTGCTCCCACTGACTGGACGGTGGCTCCAGAGGGGTCTGATCGCGCCCCGCCGCAGGGGAACGCTCGCCCCGGCAGCAGGCCGCCACCCCCTCAGAAGCTGAAGTGTGGCGAGTCAGGCACTGTCCCCCCTTGCAAGCGGGGGGACAGTGTGAAGAGGGCGGCTATGGGTCAGGAGTGCAGTTGTTCCCGCGCTCCTGGAAGGCTCAGCGGTACCTTGGTGCGGCGCTTGGGAAGGAGCGCCCTGAGCCAGCTCCGGACCCTGCACTGGTTGTCTTCAGCATGTCGGGGTCTGCGGACCCAGGTCAGCATATTCCTCCGGCCAGTATAATCATCTTGTGAGCGGGAAGACAGTGCCATTGAAGGGGGGCGGAGCTTCTCCTCAGAGCTGACCCAGCAGCGTTCAGCGCCATTTTTCCTTCCTGCAGTCACGGTTCACTAGATCCAGGTCCCTCCAGAGCTTTCTCCAGCAGTCTGTACGGTACCAGGGGGCTGTAGAAGGGGGGGGGGGGGCTGCTTAAAGGCTGTGTCACCTATTAAGGGACACAGTCAGTGCTGGGAAGGGACTCCCTTTGCCTCAAGAGCGCTGTGTGTGGGTTGGCTCCAATCTCTGTGTCTCTCTGCCATTCTTTGGGGGGGGGGGAACCCTGTCTGCATAATACCCTGTGTGTTTGTGGGGTGTTTGAGTGTGTATGTCAACATGTCTAGGGACACTGTTTCATATGCTGCAGAGGATTTGTCTTCCCAGGAAGACTCCATTCCATGTAATCAGTATTGCACTGTTTTAGCGCAGATCCCAGTTAGAGAGCCAGAATGGTTAGTCTCTCTGAGGGGGGACTATTTCTCAGATTTCTGATAGGGTTGCTAGGACTGAGCATGCCACTCAGGTCCTTCAGTCTTCTATGGTCGTATGGTCTGATTCTGCCTTCTCGGGGCCCCCTGCGGTACACTCTCATAAGTGTGCGCTTGCAATTATGCAGGATGACACGGACACCGATTCTGACGCTGCAGACAGTGATGGGGATGTGTTGAGGGGAACGGCATCACTTGCTAGGGGGGTGCAGTTGATGATTGAGGCTGTTAGGGATGTTTTACACATTTCGGACACAGCTCCGGAACAGGTGGAGGAGGCCTTCTTTACGGATAATAAGAAGCCTCCCCTCACCTTCCCGGCATCCAAGGAATTGAATGCTATCTTTGAAAAGGCATGGGCAACTCCGGAAAATAAATTCCAGATTCCCAAGAGAGTCTTGGTTGCTTTTCCCTTCCCAGAGGAGGATAGGAAGAGATGGGAGTCCCCGCCGATAGTCGACGCCTCTGTATACAGGCTGTCCAAGCAGGTGGTATTACCGGTCCCGGGTTCTACTGCATTAAAGGTTTGCAGATCGCAAGGTGGATGCTACGCTGAAATCCATTTACACGGCTTCAGGGGCTATATTGCGGCCTGCTATAGCCTGTGATTGGATTGCTAAAGCTATTGCCAGGTGGTCAATAACTCTGCAGGAGGAATCGTCTACGCTGGACAAAGGTGACGTTGATTTATTTTTACGTAATATTCAGGACTCCCTGTTTGTCCTCTATGATCCAAAGAAAATTGGATGTCCTGCTTCTAAGCAGTCGATTTCACGCTGGATCAGGTTCACTATCCAGCATGCTTATTCCATGGCAGGATTGCCGTTTCCGAAATCCGTAAAGGCCCACTCTACTCGTAAAGTGGGCTCTTCCTGGGCGGCTGCCCGGGGTGTCTCGACAATACAACTCTGCCAAGCAGCTACTTTGTCTGGGTCGAACACGTTTGCCAAGTTTTACAAGTTCGATACTATGGCCTCTGATGACCTCCAGTTTGGTCAAGCAGTGTTGCAGGAGCCTCCGCGTTCTCCCTCCCATACTGGGAGCTTTGGTACATCCCCATGGTACTAATATGGACCCCAGCATCCTCTAGGAAGTAAGAGAAAATAGGATTTTGGTTTCCTACCGGTAAATCCTTTTCTCGTAGTCCGTAGAGGATGCTGGGCGCCCGCCCAGCTCTTCGTTTTCCTGCATTGGTTATAGTTCAGTGTTACCTGGTTCCCAGGTAAGTTCTGCATTATTTGATGTTTCAGCTGTTGCTGAGTTGTTCCGGCATGTTAGCCGGATTTGCCTGTTGTGTGAGCTGATATGAATTTCGCCACTATCTGTGTAATTCCTTCTCTCGAAGTATGTTGTCTCCTTGGGCACAGTTTCTAGACTGAGTCTGGTAGGAGGGGCATAGAGGGAGGAGCCAGCCCACACTATTAAACTCTTAAAGTGCCAATGGCTCATGGTGGACCCGTCTATACCCCATGGTACTAATATGGACCCCAGCATCCTCTACGGACTACGAGAAAAGGATTTACCGGTAGGTAACCAAAATCCTATTTTTGCACATGCACCTTCCCTATTTCAAATATGGGGGCACCAGTCCCTTACTTAGCCAGGGACGCCCGGACCCCTATATACACCCCTGGGGCCCACACACGGAGGGTGCAGTGTGTGCGGTGTGGGCCCCCTCTGGACCAAGGGGCCTGTGTACACCACACACACTGCACCCATTATAGATACGCCACTGACGGCGTCCTACAGTATCAAAATTTTTTTCAAGGCACCCCTAAAGCCAAAAGTTTCTTATTGAGAAATTTTGAAAAAAATATTACATTAAGTAAATTATGTTTATATGTCATCCATAGGCTTAATTGTGTAGTGAGAAACAAGATTTGTTTCTGTTTGTCCACATATGTTATGATTGGCAGCTACAAGCACTGGTTTTGCCTATTACATTGACAATAAATAGTTTGAATTGGTCCTGGACCACCAACCTGAGGCACCCCTGCAAGTGTCCCATGGCACCTCAGGGTGCCACGGCACACCGTTTTAGAACCACTGGTATAGCCTAATCCAAACCTTCCCCTGGTGCCTAACACTAACCCATACTTAGCTACTCTCCCAGAAGTTGCATTAGATTCACAATTTTTTTGTAGTCCCCCAACCTCCCAGAAGAGTGGACAGATCTCCTGGGATGCGGGCAGGATGTGGAGAAAATACTGGGAATCACAGCTCCGATTTTGGGGGGAAGGGGGGGGGGCAGTGTTAAATGATGCAACATCACGTAATTTAGCTATGCCACTTCCTCGCTGACCCACAAATCATGGTATTTTGTCACTATGGGGGTGGAGCCTAATGACATGCAGACATTCTGAGTATGTCGACATGTGAAATCCCAACTTGCCTGTTGACATTTTAACAATAGCAACATCATAACTTTTGACAGGGATGTAATCAGGATCCCAGCAGTCAGGGTATCGGCGGTCAGAATGCCGGCAGTGCCGCCACAGCTGTTCCCACTCCTGGGTGTCCACGACACCCATGGAGTGGGAATAGAACCTGTGGCAAGTGCAGCAAGCCACCGAGCCCACAAGGCATTGTGGCGGTCAGGATCCTAGCGTCGGTATTCTGACCGCCGGGATCCCGTACCCAACCCCTTTGACAATGTGCTGTCAACATTGTGACTGGCTGAGTTGCTAATTGGACAACAGAATGAATATAGCAAGTGTATTTTACCTACAACTTACTTCATGAGCTGTAACTTTGCTGATATACATACAGTACTACAGAAAAATACATATTATCAGGATCCTATTTTTCATTTAATTACTTATTTTTTTTGTCTTGCAATCACAGTAGTGTGGTCAGTAGATCGTGATGTTGGAGCCCCAGCAACAAGCAGTCTCAGAGAGAGTAGGAGGTAAGAGGATAGGAGGAAATGGAGGGAAGGGTAGGAAATGGGAAGGGTGGTAAAGGGAGGAAACCCCCTCCGCTACTTCGGCCAGACTGCCTCCTCCTATTTTGTCACGTCCCACGGCCGGCCGTAGCAGCACTGTACTGAAATGAGTCAGGGCAGGATGTACTAAGCCTTGAAAAGTGATAATTTCACTGTAATACAGTACCAACCAATCAGCTCCTAAATGCCATGTCATAGGCTGTGTTTGAAAAATGGCAGTTAGGAGCTGTTTGGCTGGCACTTTATCACAGTGAAATTATCACTTTTCAAGGCTTAGTATATCCCGCCCTCAGTGTGACTGATTAATAGCATTGCTTTCAATGCCTCTGAGGGCATCATCATTGTGGTGGGCTCCGGTCCACTGCACCGGCTGCACCACCACTAGTTCCAATACAGTGCTGCTGCTCTCAATTTAAAAAAAAAAAAAGTGCCAGAAATGACAGTCCTCATGCAGTCAACTGGAATAGACTCTATATGAAAACTTCTGCTGGCTGGACAATTACTTAGTGATAGTGATGTTATTAATAGCACCACTATTAACAGGCTACATAATATTGGTATAAAGAAATATTACTCCCAGCGCTTGCTCAATATCACACATACAGCTTAAAGATTCTTGAATTAATTTTTATTTATAGACATGTGAATAAATAATGGATAAAATATAATAAGAAGAATAATTTAAAAACTAGATAGGTATACCGTATATGTTTGTTATATAACAATTAAAATTCTAGAGCTCTAAAAGTCGGTATAAACATGTAACAAACAAAGACAAATGGTGAAAATAAAGATGAAAACTTAGGGTTTTGGTGAATAGGAAAAAGTACCAGATGAAAAAAGTATGAATAGTTGTGGAGATGGGTAGATACGCTAGAGTGCGTTTTACTCTATCCACCGGTATAAGTATATATAGTTTGTTGATATTATTCTAAAGATGCCAGGTTAATTTATGAAACAAAAAGATTACGGTCCTGGGAAAGTAACAATATTGTTACAGTGTCTCCGTCCAAGAGGGATTTTTGTGCAGGTGGATACAATTGGACAATGAGTCACAATTGGTGTGTCAAGTCTCCAGTGGTTCCCCGTGGTTCCTCTCATCATTTCATTCCATTCATCATTCTGCATTTCTTCTGCGTGTTCCAGACTCCAGCCACAGTTCATCAGCAGTTCGTGGAAACAAAGGAGAAGTACTGTATGTCTTAGATGCCACAAATCCACGCCATTCCAATTGGTTACGCTTCGTCCATGAAGCACCGTCCCAGGAGCAAAAGAACTTGGCAGCTATCCAGCGGCACCTAACAGGACACAGAGGGTCCCCGGGACAAGTGCAGATACAGCACTGTTCCGACCATAAAGACTAACACCTGGACGAGTGCGGGCAAGATATCCCCAGCACGCTACGAACAGCGGCATCCAACAGGACACAGAGGATCCCCTGGACGAGTGCGGATACAGCACTGTCTCTGACTACAAAGACTGTGAGTAACGATACAGAAACTGAGAAATTGTATCCACCTGCACAAAAATCCCTCTTGGACGGAGACACTGTAACAATATTGTTACTTTCCCAGGACCGTAATCTTTTTGTTTCATAAATTAACCTGGCATCTTTAGAATAATATCAACAAACTATATATACTTATACCGGTGGATAGAGTAAAACGCACACTAGCGTATCTACCCATCTCCACAACTATTCATACTTTTTTCATCTGGTACTTTTTCCTATTCACCAAAACCCTAAGTTTTCATCTTTATTTTCACCATTTGTCTTTGTTTGTTACATGTTTATACCGACTTTTAGAGCTCTAGAAATTTAATTGTTATATAACAAACATATACGGTATACCTATCTAGTTTTTAAATTATTCTTCTTATTATTTTTTATCCATTATTTATTTACATGTCTATAAATAAAAATTAATTTAACAATCTTTAAGCTGTATGTGTGATATTGAGCAAGCGCTGGGAGTAATACATTTTCTGCATTTATACAACGAAGGTCTGTGGTAACCTTAATTTTTCTCCATAGCAGCTACTCACTTTATACCACCAGGTGAAAGCGCAGTCCTCACAAACCCCCATTTTTATAAAGAAATATTCCCATAAGGACATGGATGTAAAATGCCATCCAGAACATGTAATAAATGTGCGTAATGTACAGGTCTCAAGAGCGTGGCTTTGTTTGTTTTAATATATTGTCAAAGGAAAGAAGACACGTAAGAGGCAGCTTATCAAAGTGCATTTTACCTTAATATTTTCCAACAGAACGAATGAGCTACACTGCACATGGCCATTATTCTCCTACAATGTATTATTATTATTATTATTATTATTATTAGCTTTTACTTATATGGTGCTACAAGCAGCTTATGGAGCACTCTGCTTACAAAGTACATAAACAGAAACAGTATGTGAACAAAAACAAGAAAAAAAAGCAGTAGGGCAAAAGAACCCAAGGAATAGGTCTTGTGGAAGACTATGGGAAAAGCCGGGTACACACTAGATGATAAATCAAACAATTGTCATTTTGAGCTGAATGTCCAGTGTTTCCGCACTATTGCACACTCGCGAGTGTCATTTATCACATCCTCAGATCTACCTGCAGAGCAGGCAGATCTGAAGATATACATATGTACAAAAGACAGTGCTGATGAAAAGGTAATTGTATTTAAAAACATAAATACATGCAACCACTGTCCGGTATACTCAAAATAGAAAAATACTCTGGGCTATGGTCCAATAATAGACAATAAAGATCTGAAGTTATCTTTAACAATTTTGTTCACATCATTAAGTGTGTACACACTACCGGACATTTGATATATATATATATATATCCCCCCCGAACTTCACCCTTTTTACACGGGTCCGAGCCATACTCGGATTCTCCCGTATGGCTCGGTTAACCCGAGCGCGCCCGAACGTCATCATCCCGCTGTCGGATTCTCGCGAGATTCGGATTCTATATAAGCAGCCGCGCGTCGCCGCCATTTTCACTCGTGCATTGGAAATGTTAGGGAGAGGACGTGGCTGGCGTCCTCTCCGTTTATTCATTGTTGAGTTGATGCAAATATTTGTGCTTGCTTATATAATTGTGGGGACTGGGGAGCAGCTTTATATTAATATAGGAGGAGTACAGTGCAGAGTTTTGCTGATCAGTGACCACCAGTTTTATCCGTTCTCTGCCTGAAAAAAACGCTCCATATCTGTGCTCAGTGTGCTGCATATATCTGTGCTCACACTGCTTAATTGTGGGGACTGGGGAGCAGCTGTATTATATAGCAGGAGTACAGTGCAGAGTTTTGCTGACCAGTGACCGCCAGTATACGTTGTCTGCCTGAAAAACACTCCATATCTGTGCTCAGTGTGCTGCTTTATTGTGGGGACTGGGGAACACCAGTATAATATATATATAGGAGAAGTACAGTGCAGAGTTTTGCTGACACAGTGACCACCAGTATATATAGCAGTACGGTACGGAAGGCCACTGCTGTACCTACCTCTGTGTCGTCATTAAGTATACTATCCATCTACATTCTAATTCTATACCTGTGGTGCATTTTAGTTTTGCAGTTTGCTGACACAGTGACCACCAGTATATATAGCAGTACGGTACGGAAGGCCACTGCTGTACCTACCTCTGTGTCGTCATTAAGTATACTATCCATCTACATTCTAATTCTATACCTGTGGTGCATTTTAGTTTTGCAGTTTGCTGACACAGTGACCACCAGTATATATAGCAGTACGGTACGGAAGGCCACTGCTGTACCTACCTCTGTATCGTCATTAAATATACTATCCATCTACATTCTAATTCTATACCTGTGGTGCATTTTAGTTTTGCAGTTTGCTGACACAGTGACCACTCGTATATATAGCAGTACGGTACGGAAGGCCACTGCTGTACCTACCTCTGTGTCGTCATTAAGTATACTATCCATCTACATTCTATACCTGTGGTGCATTTTAGTTTTGCAGTTTGCTGACACAGTGACCACCAGTATATATAGCAGTACGGTACGGAAGGCCACTGCTGTACCTACCTCTGTGTCATCATTAAGTATACTATCCATCTACATTCTATACCTGTGGTGCATTTTAGTTTTGCAGTTTGCTGACACAGTGACCACCAGTATATATAGCAGTACGGTACGGAAGGCCACTGCTGTACCTACCTCTGTGTCGTCATTAAGTATACTATCCATCTACATTCTATACCTGTGGTGCATTTTAGTTTTGCAGTTTGCTGACACAGTGACCACCAGTATATATAGCAGTACGGTATGGAAGGCCACTGCTGTACCTACCTCTGTGTCGTCATTAAGTATACTATCCATCTACATTCTATACCTGTGGTGCATTTTAGTTTTGCAGTTTGCTGACACAGTGACCACCAGTATATATAGCAGTACGGTACGGAAGGCCACTGCTGTACCTACCTCTGTGTCGTCATTAAGTATACTATCCATCTACATTCTATACCTGTGGTGCATTTTAGTTTTGCAGTTTGCTGACACAGTGACCACCAGTATATATAGCAGTACGGTACGGAAGGCCACTGCTGTACCTACCTCTGTGTCGTCATTAAGTATACTATCCATCTACATTCTATACCTGTGGTGCATTTTAGTTTTGCAGTTTGCTGACACAGTGACCACCAGTATATATAGCAGTACGGTACGGAAGGCCACTGCTGTACCTACCTCTGTGTCGTCATTAAGTATACTATCCATCTACATTCTATACCTGTGGTGCATTTTAGTTTTGCAGTTTGCTGACACAGTGACCACCAGTATATATAGCAGTACGGTACGGAAGGCCACTGCTGTACCTACCTCTGTGTCGTCATTAAGTATACTATCCATCTACATTCTATACCTGTGGTGCATTTTAGTTTTGCAGCTTGCTGACACAGTGACCACCAGTATATATAGCAGTGCGGTACGGAAGGTCACTGCTGTACCTACCTCTGTGTCGTCATTAAGTATACTATCCATCTACATTCTATACCTGTGGTGCATTTTAGTTTTGCAGTTTGCTGACACAGTGACCACCAGTATATATAGCAGTACGGTACGGAAGGCCACTGCTGTACCTACCTCTGTGTCGTCATTAAGTATACTATCCATCTACATTCTATACCTGTGGTGCATTTTAGTTTTGCAGTTTGCTGACACAGTGACCACCAGTATATATAGCAGTACGGTACAGAAGGCCACTGCTGTACCTACCTCTGTGTCATCATTAAGTATACTATCCATCTACATTCTATACCTGTGGTGCATTTTAGTTTTGCAGTTTGCTGACACAGTGACCACCAGTATATATAGCAGCCACTGCTGTACCTACCTCTGTGTCGTCAAGTATACTATCCATCTACATTCTATACCTGTGGTGCATTTTAGTTTTGCAGTTTGCTGACAGTGACCACCAGTATATATACAGCGACCTTGGTGCGCCTCTTTTTTTCTTTGCATCATGTGCTGTTTGGGGACAATGTTTTTGAAGTGCCATCCTGCCTGACACTGCAGTGCCACTCCTAGATGGGCCAGGTGTTTGTGTCGGCCACTTGTGTCGCTTAGCTTAGTCACACAGCGACCTTGGTGCGCCTCTTTTTTTCTTTGCATCATGTGCTGTTTGGGGACAATTTATTTGAAGTGCCATCCTGCCTGACACTGCAGTGCCACTCCTAGATGGGCCAGGTGTTTGTGTCGGCCACTTGTGTCGCTTAGCTTAGTCACACAGCGACCTTGGTGCGCCTCTTTTTTTCTTTGCATCATGTGCTGTTTGGGGACAATTTTTTTAATCTGCCATCATGTCTGACACTGCAGTGCCACTCCTAGATGGGCCAGGTGTTTGTGTCGGCCACTTGGGTCGCTTAGCTTAGTCACACAGCTACCTCATTGCGCCTCTTTTTTTCTTTGCATCATGTGCTGTTTGGGGACAATTTTTTTGAAGTGCCATCCTGCCTGACACTGCAGTGCCACTCCTAGATGGGCCAGGTGTTTGTGTCGGCCACTTGGGTCGCTTAGCTTAGTTACACAGCGACCTTGGTGCGCCTCTTTTTTTCTTTGCATCATGTGCTGTTTGGGGACAATTTTTTTGAAGTGCCATCCTGCCTGACACTGCAGTGCCACTCCAGAATGGGCCAGGTGTTTGTGTCGGCTACTTGTGTCGCTTAGCTTAGCCATCCAGCGACCTCGGTGCAAATTTTAGGACTAAAAATAATATTGTGAGGTGTGAGGTGTTCAGAATAGGCTGAAAATGAGTGTAAATTATGGTTATTGAGGTTAATAATACTATGGGATCAAAATGACCCCCAAATTCTATGATTTAAGTTGTTTTTTAGGGTTTTTTGTAAAAAAAAAAAAACGAATCCAAAACACACCCGAATCCGACAAAAAAATTTCAGGGAGGTTTTGCCAAAACGCGTCCGAATCCAAAACACGGCCGCGGAACCGAATCCAAAACCAAAACACAAAACCCGAAAAATGTCCGGTGCACATCACTAAATTATATATATATATATATATATATATATATACACTGCTCAAAAAAATAAAGGGAACACTAAAATAACACATCCTAGATCTGAATGAATGAAATATTCTTATTAAATACTTTGTTCTTTACATAGTTGAATGTGCTGATAACAAAATCACACAAAAATTATCAATGGAAATCAAACTTGTTAACCCATGGAGGTCTGGATTTGGAGTCACCCTCAAAATTAAAGTGGAAAAACACACTACAGGCTGATCCAACTTTGATGTAATGTCCTTAAAACAAGTCAAAATGAGGCTCAGTAGTGTGTGTGGCCTCCACGTGCCTGTATGACCACCCTACAACCCACACAAGTGGCTCAGGTAGTGCAGCTCATCCAGGATGGCACATCAATGCGAGTTGTGGCAAGAAGGTTTGCTGTGTCTGTCAGCGTAGTGTCCAGAGCATGGAGGCGCTAAAAGGAGACAGGCCAGTACATCAGGAGATGTGGATGAGGCCGTAGGAGGGCAACAACCCAGCAGCAGGACTGCTACCTCCGCCTTTGTGCAAGGAGGAACAGGAGGAGCACTGCCAGAGCCCTGCAAAATGACCTCAAGCAAGCCACAAATGTGCATGTGTCTACTCAAACGATCAGAAACAGACTCCATGAGGGTGGTATGAGGTCCCAATGTCCACAGGTGGGGGTTGTGCTTACAGCCCAACACCGTGCAGGACGTTTGGCATTTGCCAGAGAACACCAAGATTGGCAAATTCGCCATTGGCGCCCTGTGCTCTTCACAGATGAAAGCAGGTTCTCACTGAGCACATGTGACAGACATGACAGAGTCTGGAGACGCCAAGGAGAACGTTCTGCTGCCTGCAACATCCTCCAGCATGACCGGTTTGGCAGTGGGTCAGTAATGGTGTGGGGTGGCATTGTTTTGGGGGGCCGCACAGCCCTCCATGTGCTCGCCAGAGGTAGCCTGACTGCCATTAGGTACCGAGATGAGATCCTCAGACCCCTTGTGAGACCATATGCTGGTGCGGTTGGCCCTGGGTTCCTCCTAATGCAAGACAATGCTAGACCTCATGTGGCTGGAGTGTGTCAGCAGTTCCTGCAAGACGAAGGCATTGATGCTATAAATTGGCCTGCCCATTCCCCAGACCTGAATACAATTGATCACATCTGGGACATGTCTCGCTCCATCCATCCACAGACTGTCCAGGAGTTGTCGGATGCTTTAGTCCAGGTCTGGGAGGAGATCCCTCAGGAGACCATCCGCCACCTCATCAGGAGCATGCCCAGGCATTGTAGGGAGGTCATACAGGCATGTGGAGGCCACACACACTACTGAGCCTCATTTTGACTTGTTTTAAGGACATTACATCAAAGTTGAATCAGCCTGTAGTGTGTTTTTCCACTTTAATTTTGAGTGTGACTCCAAATCCAGACCTCCATGGGTTAATAAATTTGATTTCCATTAATCATTTTTGTGTGATTTTGTTGTCAGCACATTCAACTATGTAAAGAACAAAGTATTTAATAAGAATATATCATTCATTCAGATGTAGGATGTGTTATTTTAGTGTTCCCTTTATTTTTTTGAGCAGTGTATATATATATATATATATAGAGAGAGAGAGAGAGAGAGAGAGAGAGAGAGAGAGAGAGAGAGAGAGCAATAGTGTTTTAGAGGGCGCTAATGGGGGTAGGGTTAGCCAATTCCCTTTCAATAGATTATATACAAAACTAGATTAATGTCTACCCAGTAGGACATCCAATTGGAGAATCAAGGCATGCAGAATGTTTTGTTTATTTTCTAATAAACTTTCAGAACAAAGGCAGCAGTAATCTAACATATGACAGAGAGAATGCATATCACATTCACATGAGTAACTTTAAGATTACAGAATTAATTTTCAGGTGAGTGACAATCTCCTGGATTTGTGGGTACTGCGTACCAAAACCTACCCGTTTCATCCAATCTGACTTCCTCAGAGGTAGATGAAGCAAACAGTGTAAGGATATATGATTCTCACATCAGACATAGACTTTTACACAATAAAAATAACAAACCCAACTTGATGTGGGGTAATTGATTAGATATCAAGATAAACCGATTAATAGGAACTAATGGGATACTTCATCCAAATGATGGTTAAAATTCTCCCACATCAAATGGGATTTGTTATTTTGATCGTGTTTTATTATTTTTAATTTGTTATTTTTAATGTAATATTCATTCTCTCTGTCATATGTTGGATTACTACTGCCTTTGTTCTGAAAGGTTAAAAAAACAACAACATTGTATTGGTTTTATAGAAAATAAACAAAAAATTCTGTATGCCTTAATTCTCTAATTGGATGTTCAGAGGCAAGGAAATCTCCATCCAATGACAGGGATCCGTGGCCTTTTCCCTCTCCATAAATGGCAGACGTCACTGACTGTCTGATGCCTGTCTACTTCCTACATTGCAGGATCTGTTTGTGCATGCGCAGATCAGATCATGCGCATGCGCTAGGTACCAAGCATCGGTACTTTGTGACATGTACCACAGCAACGCCCGGACCTGAGTGGGGACAAATATTGTTTTTTCTGGGGATGAAGGGAATTCGGGATGACCATTGCGTCATTTGCACATCGTCTAGTGTGTACCAAGCTTAAAGTGAGCAAGGAGCGTGGAGAATTGGGTTAGGATGAAAGTTGGAAGGGTGTGACAGAGCCGGATTAAGGCCCCGGGAGGCCTGGGGTACTAAATTGCAGGGGGCCCCCATGGACTAAAAAACTAATAAAAAAAAAAAAAAATATATATATATATATATTTTTTTTTTATTAGTTTTTTAGTCCACTGAAGGAGGGATTTATATATATATATATATATATAAATAATTTATCTAAGAATCCCTCCTCCTTCAGTTCAGCGTGCAGCGCGCCAATGACTGAGCCGCAGGCTTGCTGAGCCGGACAGCAATTGGACAGCTGAGCCGTCGCTCAGCTGCCCTGACTACAGCTGTTAGAGCACTCTTCTTAGAGCTGTAGTCAGCGCAGCTGAGCGACGGCTCAGTTGTCCAATTGCTGTCCGGCTCAGCAAGCCTGCGGCTCCGTCATTAGTGCGCCGCACGCAGGGCCGTTTCTAGACAATATGGCTCCCAGTGCGAGATTTCAAAATGTGCCCCCCCCCCCTTGCTATAAAAAAAATTTGCGTGGCCCCCCCCCATATAGCCAGAAAAAGAAAAAGCATGCGCGCGCGCTTCCGACAAGGGTGTGTGGCCTGACTAAAATGGGCGTGGTCTCATTAAAGTGGGCATGGCCTCGTCTGATATCATCACACCCACCACAGGGGGAAAAAATAAAAATAAAAAAGTCCCCTTTTTACACATTACACCAGGCAAGTGTCCCCATATTACACAGTACGCAGGCAGGTGTTCACATTTTACACAGTACGGTAGGCAGATATCCCCATTTTACACAGTACGCAGGCAGATATCCCCATTTTACACAGTACGCAGGCAGATATCCCCATTTTACACAGTACGCAGGCAGGTGTCCCCATTTTACACAGTACACAGGCAGGTGTCCCCATTTTACACAGTACGCAGGCAGGTGTCCCCATTTTACACAGTACGCAGGCAGGTGTCCCCATTTTACACAGTGCGACAGATGTCCCCATTTTACACAGTGCGGAAGGTATCCCCATTTTACACAGTGCGGCAGGTGCCCCCATTTTACACAGTGCGGCAGGTATCCCCATTTTACACAGTGCGGAAGGTATCCTCATTTTACATAGTGCGGCAGGCAGGTGTCAAGTGGGGGGGAGGAAGAAAGGAAGAGAGAGAGAGAAAGAGAGAAAAAAGAAAAAAAAATACTTACATCTTCCCGCTCTTCGGGTACCGCCAACTCACGTCCCTCGCGCCAGCCGCCTCCTCCTTCGATGCTTATCTCCTCTCCTCCCTCTCTCTCCCCCCGAGCGCTCCTGCTCGGGGGGCGGGGCTTCGTGGAATGACGCGTTTGCGTCGTGACGTCACGACGCAAACGCGTCATTCCGCGAAGCCCCGCCCCCCGAGCAGGAGCGCTCGGGGGGGGAGAGAGGGAGGAGATAAGTAGTCACAAAGTGCCGCGGCGGGCGGCCCGTGCGGTTGCACGGCTCGCCCGCCGCTAAACGGCACTGGCCGCACGCTGTACTGAAGGAGGAGGAGGGACAGGGCAGCGGGGAGCCGGGGCTCGTGAGCGCTGCACCGCAGATCGGATTGAAGAAAGATCCGATCTATGGTGTGGCAGGGGGCCCTTTTGGAAAGGGGGGCCCGGGGTACGTATCCCCGGGACCCCCCCCTTAATCCGGCTCTGGGGTGTGATGAAGAAGTGGGTCTTCCAGTGGTAGGTAGCAGCTCAAGCAAAATCTTGGAGGATTGGGTGACGTCTTTGTAAGTGAGTGTGAGAAGTTTAAATTGGGTCTTGAAGAGGAAGGGGAGCCAGTGTAGGTCTTGCATACTAGAGTAGGCAGATGTGTGACACCCCTAGTGGTGTTGTTGTGTGTCAGCGTAGGCAATACCTATCTTCAGGACCCCCTTGCCATGGCAGAGAGATAGGAAACTCTCCCGGTTCCCCAATGCAATGACGAGAGCAAAGAGGGAAGTGATGTCAGTTTTATTAAACAGGATCACTCCATCCCTTTTTGTTTCAAATAAAAGGTTAACATCAAATACAATGCAATACAAAACAGAATGCTTGGACCCATTATGGGTAGCAATGCAATATCTTAACTAGAATACTTCAACACGGTTGTTGCCACTAACATCCCTGAAAAGAATTTCAATACCAACTCCGTTCTGAGTTTTAACACTTTACTGTTATGCAAATAATACAAGTGAATGTCACATGACTCAGAGGGCCTAATTTTAGTATGCAATGCCGATGTTCAATGGAGAAATTATTGAAGACTGCGCATGTGCCGCGGTCGCACTGCGTACATGCCAAGGTGCTGCTGTGATCGCGCTCACACTGAGACTTTTAAATAGGAACGTGCACCCAAAAGGGGCGTGCTTTTGCTGGGAAGGGGTATGCAACTTTAGTAGTAGTGCAACTTAGTAGTAGTGCAACAGTAGTGCAACTTTATTCACATTATATCATGAGATACTGTAGTGTCCCTTATTCACGTTACATGCATCACACTGTAGTACCACTTTACCTTATATACAGTACATTACTCCTCACAGTAGTGCTCCTTATTCACATTACATCACACTGAATTGACCCTTATTCACATTAGACCACACCACATTGCTCTTTATTCACATTAGACACACAGTAGTGCCCTTCCTATATGTTATGCCATACAGTAGAGCACTTATACACACAATGCCATACATTAGTAATGCCTTTATACACCTAATACCACATAATAATGCCCTTTACACACATGATACACATTAATAATGTCCTTATAAACACAATGCGCCTTACACATTTTCCAACCTTTATTAATGCCCTTATACACATAATCGGTGGTGTATAATGCCACCTGAGTCCGGTGGCTGTGCGGGATGCCGGCCAAACTCAGATGTTATTTTTAAAGGGGCAATCACTTACAAGGCATGGTTTTGCCTTGTAAGTGATTGCCCCTTTAAAAAAAGTCAGAGTTCGGCCAGTATCCCGCATAAGCTGCTTGTGCCCCTAGGCATTGCAAATACCCTAGGCATTTGTCTAGTGTGCCTATGCCTAGGACTGGCACTGCCAACCAGCCCACCTTCTGTTTCTCCAGCCAGCCCCCTTTTGTTTCTGCAGCTAGATCCCCTTCTGTGTCTCCCACTGATATGTTCATAATGTTGACATGCACAAAATGGACATTATGAACATGTCGATATGTTGCTTGTTGATTTTATTAACAAACCTGATGACAACTGGAACATTCGCCATTACCATGTTGACATTGTGAATGTTTACAATTTGACTAAATAAACTTCATGTCTGACACTGCATACATTACAGTTTCTGTGATGTATTGCATTCCAGAACTTGTCTTTACCTTTAAGTGTAATACCTGCGATCATCCACCAGATGTCGCTTTTTAAAATCACCATTACACATGCATGTGGTCTCCATTAAAATACAATACTGAACTACAGCGCAAGAACTACTTTACCGGTGCGTCTCATTATGCTACAATATGTCATACAGTATATTACAGTGTACAGATGCAAATACAGTAGTACAGTATATGCAGATGCAAATGAATGTTATAAAGCCACAGTATAGTCCTTTGACGTTAGGGAGATGTGAGTGTCCAAGTCCCAAAATCATCACAATAAAAATAGTAGTGTACAGTACTGTATACAGATGCAAACGAACATGTTACAAGTACAGTATGGTCTATTGATGTTAGAGATATGTGAGCATCCAAATCCCGTAGCCATTACAGCATAATCAAAACCAATGGGCTTATGCATCTGTCATGCGGCAATGTGTCTGAGTGGTGAAGTGTGCCGCTTCCCATGCTTAGAGTACTGGGTTCGATTTCGAAAGTGCGAATGCATGTTAATTTTTCCTGACACTGTATTCATTTTTTATTTTTGTATATATTGTGCTATACCTTCACATTTAATAGAAGTGTGCACACAAGTTTTACATAAAGCTGGGCAAAGCTGCAGAAGCATATTTAAAATACACTATGAAGATAAGGTTCTATTCACTGTATGGTACACATACAATACTGTAGCAGGCCAGAGTCGATTGAAATGGCTACCACCCGTGACCCCTTGCCTCGTGGAATCCCTCAGCTATGGAGTGAGCGACGGCATAGGTTTTGCAAGTTACAGGGCAATGGTGAAGGACCGTCTGAATCCCCTAGCTAAAATACACAGGGTTGATAGGGATAAGTGAGCTCTATGCACATTACGATACACCGGACTCGATCGCATAGCAAGTTGACAAAATGGCTGCCGCCCATGACCCCTTGCCCCGTGGAAGCCGTCAGCCATGGAGCCAGCGATGACATAGGTTTTGCAAGTTACAGGGCATTGCTGAAGGAGCGTCTCAATTCCCTAGCTAAAATACACAGTTGACAGGGATAACTCTATGTAAGAAAAAAAAAATTGTTATCCCTAATGCACACTGAGTGGAAAAAAAACTACATAATAATCAGATAATACGGAGATCTTAGTTGCGTATATCTGCAGATATAGGGTTAACCCCCAGGCCGATCGGCAAGGCGTCTCCATCACTGGGGGTCCCTAATACTAGGTATGGGTCCGGGGCACAGGACCCCATCACATCGGCACAGGTCGGCTACCCCAGGTCAGCACACAGGTGAAAATTAATAAGGGTTAATAAGAAGCACATAAGTGCTATGTAGGTGAAGTATGATTAAAATAATACAAAAATATATACAAAGTGATAGGGAAAATCAGAAGTGTTAATAAAGTGTTAGGGTGTGCCGACCTGAAGCCGCCCAGCCATACCTACATAGGGGCCACCGCACCCCACACCCACCCCATAAATAATTACACATATGTCTGGGTCTGAATGCCCAGTGTAAGGCCACATGATAATGGCTCCTACAGCATGAGAGCCAGCTTACCTGGAGACACCCCTAGCTTCTCCAATGGCACTCTTGTGTCAGCAATCCCTCCTAATGCTGACCCATCCATGCCTCTCTAACTACAATGCACATATATTGGCAAGCTGCTCAATCAGATTGTGATGTCACTCAGGTGCTAAAAGGGAGGGGTAATTCTGTGTAAGAAAAAAAATTTTTTGATGGGGTCCTGCGCCCCGGACCCATACCTAGTATTAGGGACCCCCAGTGATGGAGACGACTTGCTGATCGGCCTGGGAGCTTAACCCTATATCTGCAGATATATGCACCTAAGATCTCCGTATTATCTGATTATTATGTAGTATTATTTTTCATTCAGTGTGCATTAGGGATAGCAAAAAAAAAAAAAATTTCTTGCACAGAATAATCCCTCCCTTTTAGCACCTGAGTAACATCACAATCTGATTGAGCAGCTTGCCAATATATATGTGCATAAGTGAGCTCTATGCACATTATGATACACCGAACTCGATCGCTTTGCAAGTTGACAAAATGACTGATGCCTGTGACCCCTTGCCCCATGGAAGCCATCAGCAGAGGTGTATCTAGGGGTCCTGGTGCCCCAGGCAAAGTAAGGTACTGGCACCCTCTTCTCCCCCATATTTGAAATAGGGAAGGCACATATACACCATACTTCCGTACCGCACCACAGGGGCAAACGCAGGATTTTTAGAGGAGTTTCCAGATATGAGAGAAGAGGGAGAGAGAGAGAGAGAAAATTAAATAGAGCACACATATCTGGAAACCTCCAACCCAATTCAAGTGTGTGTGTGTGTGTGTGTTTGTGTGTGTGTGTGTGTGTGTGTGTGTGTGTGTGTGTGTGTGTGTCAGAGATATTCTGTACACACAAAGCCAAGGAGACATGGAGAGACATAGAGACAGAAATGGGGTAAGAGGGGAACATGAGGAGGGAGGGAGAGAGAGAGAGACATGGGAAAGGATAGAGACAGAGAGAGCGGCAGACATGCAGAGAGGCTGAGAGACAGACAAACATGTGGAGAGAGACAGGGACAGAGAGAGCGACAGACATGCAGAGAGAAAGAGACAGACATGTGGAGAGAGACAGGGACAGAGAGAGAGAGAGAGAGACAGTTATGGGGAGAGAGTGTGACATGTGTAGGGAACGAAAGAGATGTGGAGAGAGAGAGAGAGACAGACGTGGAGAGAATGAAATGTGGAGGGAAAGATACAGAGAGAGACAGGGAGAGAGTGAGACAGACATGGGGAGAGACAGATACAGGAAGAGAGAGTGAGACACACAGATATTAGACACACAGACATGGGCAGGGAGGAGGAGACATGGTGAGAGAAAGAGATAGACACACACACACACACACACACACACACACACACACACACACACACACACACACGGAGAGAGATAGAGAGAGACAGATACAGGCACAGAAAGACATATGGAGGGAGAGACACATGGAGAGACAGTGACAGACAGACATGCAGAGAGAGAGAGATGGAAATAAAGAGAGTGATGTGGTGGTGAGGGAGAGAGAGACTGACATGAGAAGGGACTCAGAGAGGAACACACACAGGGAGAGAGACAGACTGGGTGAGAGCTAGACACAGGGAAAGAGATGGAGAGAGACAGACACAGGGAGGGAAAGACATATGGAGGGAGAGACACATGGAGAGACACAGTGACAGACAGACATGCAGAGAGAGAGAGAGAGAGAGATGGAAATAAAGAGTGGCATGGGGAGAGATAGAGACTGGCATGAGAAGGGACTCAGAGAGAGGGACACATACAGAGAGAGAGAGAGAGAGAGATACAAAGGGAAAGAGACAGACAAGGAGAGAGATTGACACAGGGAGAGAGATGCAGAGAGACAGATAGACAGGGTGAAAGAGACACCAGGAGAGAGATGGAGAGAGAGACACAGGGAGAGAGATGGAGAGACAGATAGACAAGGTGAGAGAGACACAGAGAGAGATGGAGGAGACAGACACAGGGAGAGAGACAGATAGGGTGAGAAAGAGACACAGGGGGAGAGACAGATAGGGTGAGAGAGAGACACACAGGGAGATAGATGTAGTGAGAGAGACAGATAGACAGGGTGAGAGACACAGGGAGAGAGATGGAGAGAGAGAGACACAGGGAGAGAGGCAGATAGGGTGAGAGAGACACAGGGAGAGAGATGGAGGGAGACAGACACAGTGAGAGAAACAGAGAGGGTGAGAGAGAGACACAGGGAGATAGATGGAGAGAGAAACAGATAGACAAGATGAGAGAGACACAGGGAGAGAGATGGAGGAAGACAGACACAGGGAGAGAGACAGACAGGCAGAAACAGGGAGAGACAGATATGTAGAGAGAGAGGGAGATGACATGGAGAGAGTGACATGCGGAGGGAGAGGGACTGACATTTGAAGTGACTCAGAGAAATGGACACATGAAGAGAGTCGGACACAGGGAGAGAGATAGACACATGGGGAGAGATGGAAAGAGAGACACAGGGAGAGAGATGGAGAGAGAGACACAGGGAGAGAGGTAGAGAGACAGATAGACAGGGTGAGAGAGAGACACAGGGAGAGAGATGGAGACAGAGAGAGACATGGGTTGGTAATATTGTCAGTACTCACCCGATCAGCCAGCTCCCCTCCAGCATGCGAGCCACAAAGCTGTTGCAGAGTCACTTCCTGCTTGCTCATCCGGCCAGCTCTATCTCTGTCTCAAAGGCCCATGGGAACTGCCTGAGAGGAGCTGGCTGGGTGAGGAAGTGACTCTGCAGCTCCCCCTACATTTAGCCAGCCTCCACGTAAGTCTAAAGAGGCTGCAATCTACACACACACAGTATGTCTTGCCGTCCGGACTGAAGCTTTTCCGTCTGTCAACTGCACTGATAGATCGGAGCGCAGGGGGGGTTCCAGGTACTCGGAAACCGACGCTCTGTGCGCAGATGTCACCACACTCTGTGAAGAAAGTGAAAGTAAACTACAGCTCCCAGCAACCCTTGCTGCCAGGAGCTCCCAACAGCAAGGGCTGCTGGGAGCTGTACTTTATTTTCACTTCTGCATTGCGGTGACGAACACCGGCGACTGTTCCTGCCTACTGAGCGATCCTCCAGCCCAGGCGATGCCATTACTAAGTGAGTCCACCCACTGGCTGAGGGTGGCACCTCCTCGGCTGACGCCCCTGGCAAGTGCCATCCTGGTCAATGGATAGATACGACCCTGGCCATCAGCTATGGAGCCAGCGACAGCATAGCTTTTGCAAGTTACAGGGCAATGCTGAAAGAGCATCTCGATACCCTAGCTAAAATACACAGAGTTGATAGGGATAAGTGAGCTCTATGCACATTACGATACACCGAACTCGATCGCTTTGCAAGTTGACAAAATGGCTGCCGCCCGTGACCCCTTGTCCCGTGGAAGCCATCAGCTATGGAGCCAGCGACAGCATAGGTTTTGCAAGTTAGAAGGCAATGCTGATGGAGCATCTCAATACCCTAGATAATATCCTGCAGCTTTGTCTTGATTTATGTAAAATCTGTGTGCACACTTCTATTCAATGTGAAGGTATATTACTATAGATTACCCCCAAAAAATTTTTTTGAGTGTCATTAAAAAAAATATATGTATTCGCACTTTGGGAATCAAACCCGGTACTCTTAGCATGGGAAGCAGCGCACCTCATCCCTTGGACACGATGGCTCATGATAGATGCACAAGCTCATGTGTAAATGATACTGAAAGCAGTGATCCCTCCCATTGGTTTTTGATTAGGGGACTTGGACGCTCATATTGGATGCTTCAGATGACGAGAGAGTAAATATTATCTGCATACAGTAACACGGTATTTAGCCAACACCTCCCCCCACCCCCATCCCGCTTCCCCCTGCTCATTTCACAGACAGGGAGGGAGGTCAGGTTACAATAAATTGACAACACAGTACTATACAGTATGTGAATGAAGAGCTGATAAGAAGTGCAGACACAAGTTCTTGTGTCCCTTCTCATACAGTACAGCACAGATTCTCTAACGTAAATGAATTACAGTATTGCTCGAACACTTACTGTAGATGCGTCTGCATAGATATTTTTATATTTATTGATGTCTACGGGTACATTTTAGATAGCGGAATTAGATGCTCATGAAGCTTTGCCCTGATTTATGTAAATTCTGTGTGCATGTTTCTATTGAATGTGAAGGTACTATTACAATAGATGACCAAAAAAAATAAAATTAATAGTGTAAAAAAAAATATTATTTTATTATTGCTCATTCTACAGGACCTCATTGCTGCTGTGTATACAGTACAGTATATTTTAACTAATGTATAGAGATGCTCCTTCAGCATTGCCCTGATTCTTGCAATATCGATACTGTCGCATGCTCTATATAGTTACTGTGGGCTTCCATGAGGAGCTGGGTCATGAGCGCCATCCATTTTGTGAACCCGCTCTGTGATTAAGTCTGGCCTGCTACTGTACTGTATGTGTATCATATGGCGCATGGAGCTCGCTTATCCCCATAGCCACTGTGTATTTTAAATAGCGGTATGTGACGCCCCTGAAGCTTTGTCTTGATTTATGTAAAATCTGTGTGCACACTTCTATTGAATGTGAGAGTATATTACTATAGATTACAAAAAATAAATAAATTAAAATGTCATAAAAAAATAAACATGCATTCGAACTTTGGGAATCGAACCCGGGACTCTTAGCATGGGAAGCGGCAAACCTCACCCCTCGGACACGACGGCTCATGATAGATGCACAAGCTAATGTGTAAATGATACTGTAAGCAGTGATCCCTCCCATTGGTTTTTGTTTAGGGGACTTGGACGCTCATATTGGATGCTTCAGCAGACGAAAGAGTAAATACTTTCTGCATACAGTAACATGGTATTTAGCCAACACCTCCCCCCACCCCCATACCGCTTCCCCCTTCCCCCTGCTCATTTCACAGACAGGGAAGGAGGTCAGATTACAATAAATTGACAACACAGTACTATACAGTATGTAAATGAAGAGCTGATAAGAAGTGCAGACACGAGCTCTTGTGTCCCTTCTCATACAGTACAGCACAGAGTCTCTAACGTCAATTAATTACAGTATTGCTCGAACACTTACTGTAGTTTCGTCTGCATACACTACTGTATTTTTATATTTATTGATATGTCTACGGGTATACAGTATCTTAGATAGCAGAATTAGATGCTCATGAAGCTTTGCCCTGATTTATATAAATTCTGTGTGCATGTTTCTATTGTATGCAAAGGTACTATTACAATAGATGACCAAAAAATAATAATAATTAATTGTCAGAAAAAATATTATTTTTATTATTGCTCATTCTACGGAACCTCATTGCCGCTGTGTATACAGTACAGTATATTTTAACTAGTGAATAGAGACGCTCCTTCAGCACTGCCCTGATTCTTGCAATATTGATACTGTCGCTCGCTCCATACAGTTGCTGTGGGCTTCCATGAGGTGCTGAGTCACAAGTGGCATCCATTTTGTGAACTCGGTCTGTGATTGAGTCTGGCCTGCTACTGTATTGTATGTGTACCGTACGGCGCATGGAGCTCGCTTATCCCCATAGCCGCTGTGTATTTTAAATAGCGGTATGTGACGCTCTTGCAGCTTTTTCTTGATTTATGTAAAATCTGTGTGCACACTTCTATTCAATGTGAAGGTATATTACTATAGATTACAAAAAAAAATTTTTTTTAGTGTCATAAAAAAATAAACATGCATTCGCACTTTGGGAATCAAACCCGGGACTCTTAGCATGGGAAGCAGCGCACCTCATCCCTTGGGCACGATGGCCCATGATAGATGCACAAGCTCATGTGTAAATGATACTGAAAGCAGTGATCCCTTCCCATTGGTTTTTGTTTAGGGGACTTGGACGCTCATATTTGATGCTTCAGATGACGAGAGAGTAAATATTATCTGCATACAGTAACATGGTATTTAGCCAACACCTCCCCCCACCCCCATCCCGCTTCCCCCTTCCCCCTGCTCATTTCACAGACAGGAAAGGAGGTCAGATTACAATAAATTGACAACACAGTATGTAAATGAAGAGCTGATAAGAAGTGCAGACACGAGCTCTTGTGTCCCTTCTCATACAGTACAGCACAGAGTCTCTAACGTCAATGAATTACAGTATTGCTCGAACACTTACTGTAGTTGTGTCTGCATACACTACTGTATTTTTATATTTATTGATATGTCTACGGGTATACAGTATTTTTGATAGCAGAATTAGATCCTCATGAAGCTTTGCCCTGATTTATATAAAGTCTGTGTGCATGTTTCTATTGTATGCAAAGGTACTATTACAATAGATGACCAAAAAATAATAATAATTAATTGTCAGAAAAAATATTATTTTTATTATTGCTCATTCTACGGAACCTCATTGCCGCTGTGTATACAGTACAGTATATTTTAACTAGTGTATAGAGATGCTTCTTCAGCATTGCCCTGATTCTTGCAATATCGATACTGTCGCTCGCTCCATACAGTTGCTGTGGGCTTCCATGAGGCGCTGAGTCACGAGTGGCATCCATTTTGTGAACTCGGTCTGTGATTGAGTCTGGCCTGCTACTGTATTGTATGTGTACCGTACGGCGCATGGAGCTCGCTTATCCCCATAGCCGCTGTGTATTTTAAATAGCGGAATGTCACGCTCTTGCTGCTTTTTCTTGATTTATGTAAAATCTGTGTGCACACTTCTATTCAATGTGAAGGTATATTACTATAGATTACCCCAAAAAAATGTTTGAGTGTCAAAAAAAAATAAACATGTATTCGCACTTTGGGAATCAAACCCAGGACTCTTAGCATGGGAAGCAGCGCACCTCATCCCTTGGACACGATGGCTCATGATAGATGCACAAGCTCATGTGTAAATTATACTGTAAGCAGTGATCCCTTCCCATTGGTTTTTGTTTAGGGGACTTGGACGCTCATATTGGATGCTTCAGATGACGAGAGTAAATATTATCTGCATACAGTAACACGGTATTTAGCCAACACCTCCCCCACCCCCATCCCGCTTCCCCCTGCTCATTTCACAGACAGGGAGGGAGGTCAGGTTACAATAAATTGACAACACAGTACTATACAGTATGTAAATGAAGAGCTGATAAGAAGTGCAGACACGAGCTCTTGTGTCCCTTCTCATACAGTACAGCACAGATTCTCTAACGTCAATGAATTACAGTATTGCTCGAACACTTACTGTAGTTGCGTCTGCATACACTACTGTATTTTTATATTTATTGATGTCTACGGGTATACAGTATTTTAGATAGCAGAATTAGATGCTCATGAAGCTTTGCCCTGATTTATATAAATTCTGTGTGCATGTTTCTATTGTATGCAAAGGTACTATTACAATAGATGACC
Source organism: Pseudophryne corroboree (assembly GCF_028390025.1). Classification (NCBI taxonomy): domain Eukaryota; kingdom Metazoa; phylum Chordata; class Amphibia; order Anura; family Myobatrachidae; genus Pseudophryne; species Pseudophryne corroboree. The sequence goes on along the minus strand of NC_086445.1, from coordinate 376,264,575 downwards.
AAAAAAAAATTATAATTAATTGTCAGAAAAAAAATATTATTTTTATTATTGCTCATTCTACGGAACCTCTATGTCACGCTCTTGCAGCTTCTTCTTGATTTATGTAAAATCTGTGTGCACACTTCTATTGAATGTGATAGTATCTTACTATAGATTACAAGGCTCCACCTGTATATGATTGTAGCTGTAATTAAACTGAACATGACTGTAGCTGTAGCTGCACTTTCATGACTAGCTGTAGTTGATCTGAACATGACTGTTCCATTTTTTTTTAACAAATGGAATCTGTCTCCACCCTTCCCTGCCCCCAAATGGCATCAAACTGTCAATTCCTGGCAGTCTGATGCTGTACTGCGTCCTGTGTCGCAGGATCCATTTGCACATGTGCAGAACGTGTCCTGCGCATGAGCAAAGTACCGAACAATGGTACAATGTGCATCAGGATGCAATTAGCCCCAGTATGTGCCTAAAGCAATGTTAGTAATTGAACCATACTACCCAAAAGGATAAGAAAAGGTGTGAGTAGGACATATTCAGCTTTCATTTAATATTGAACTTGGGGGTCATTCAGACCCGATCGCATGCTAGCTTTTTTTGCAGTGGTGCGATTGGGTCTGAACTGCGCATGCGTATGCTCCGCAATGCGCAGGCGCGTTGGCCACCGGCGACGGGGATCGCTGGACAGCGATGGATAACAAAGAAAGCGATCGCACCGGCGATCGCAAGAAGATTGACAGGAAGAGGACATATGTGGGTGTCAACGGACCGTTTTTGAGGAGTGTCCGGGAATGCAGCCATTTTAAGGGAGGGTTCCTGACGTCAACTGCAGGCCGGATCATCGCAGCGGCTGAGTAAGTCCTGAACTGTGCAGAGACTGCACAAACTTTTTAACCCCTCCCCCTGTAGGCAGCAACTACCTGATCGCAGCACTGCAAAAAAAACGCCTGCATGCGATCAGGTCTGAATCACCCCACTTGGGTCTAATTCAGAATTGATCGCAGCAGCCAATTTGTTAGCAGTTGGGCAAAACCATGTGCATTGCAGGGGGGACAGATATAACATGTGCAGAGTTAGATTTGGGCGGGGTGTGTTCAAACTGAAATCTAAATTGCAGTGTAAAAATAAAGCAGCCAGTATTTACCCTGCACAGAAACAAAATAACCCACCCAAATCTAACTCTCTCTGCAAATGTTATATCTGCCACACCTGCAGTGCACATGATTTTGCCCAACTGCTAACAAATTTGCTGCTGCGATCAACTCTGTATTACGCCCATTGTCTTGTCATCCTTATGTGAGAGGGCAGCGGGTTGCGGGGGACGGGGGCAGTTGCTTGCCCCCACTCCCTCGGTCGGCGGCGGCATTGCGGCGGGTCCCGAGTGCTGAGGGGCTTGCATCCGTTGGGATTCAGGCCCCTCCAATCGCGGCACGGAGCGGCGCCGGGCGGGAGCCAATCAGGGCTCGCGCCCGGTCAGCCAATCAGGACATGCCGCGACGAGCCAATCGAGGCTCGTCGCGTCATAGCTCCGCCCCCTCCCAGCGTCTTATAACAGACGCGGCGGAGCGGGAGCAGGCAGTCGGCGCCGGGGACGGAGCAGAGAAGAGCTCCAGAAGAAAAAGAAGAAAGAAGACGGCGGCGGTGCCCGGGAAGCGGCAGAAGCGGCGGCGGCGACGACGACGAGAGCGGCCCGGAAGCGGCAAAAGAAGACAGAAGAGGTCACAGCTGGAAGAACCTGTCTACGCCCGGGAAGAGGACGAAGACGTCGGAACGGCCAGGACAGAGGAGCCCACCGGAAGTCCCGGCGGAGAGTGCCGCGGTGTGTGGGAAGCGAAAGAGCTAACGAAGCTCCCCACCGCGGCCTCTCCCAACGGCCCGGTAAGCGGCCTCGCGCCGAGCCTCCTACCACTAGACCACCGGGTGTTCGGGCACTAGGCCCGTGGGCATGGTCAGGCCCTCTCGGCCTGTGGGTAGTTAGTCGGGCCCCTCCGGCCCGTGGGCACCGAGTCGGGTCCTCCTGGCCCGTGGGGCATACTGTTGAGTCCTTGTGGCCAAGTGGGACGAATAAGGTGACCCTGGGTATTAGGCCCAGGTCACCCAACGGGCGCCAGTTAGGCGGGCACTAGGCCCGGGGCGCAAGCCAGGCACTAGGCCTGTGGGGCATTAGGGTATTACAAGGTGACCCGGTAACAGACCCACCAGGGGAGGAGAACACCATCGGGCTGTTGACCTAATAGGTGGAACCCTGTGCCTTGCGTACCTCGACGAGTGTGCTGTGCGGCCGCTCGGCGGGGTGCGCTGTAGGTGAGGCGCGGAGGGTCGGCTGACCCTCGCGTCGGGTGTACGCTCCCAGGTGGGTAAGGACCGTGGGGAGTGGGGCCTCACCAGGAGGGGCAGCAGAACCTGTGACGGACCGGATGACAAGGTACTCCTCATAATAAATGTATTCGCATTTGAACTTGCACTTGCTTGACCTGTTAGTGATTAGGAGACGTAGCCGGCCCAATAAGTTGTAGTTTCTAACAATTAGGCTCAGTTTGTTGTTAGCCGTTGTTTAGTTGTAGGGAGGTTGCTGTCGTCCTTTTTCCCCAGGAGCGGAGGGGCGCTTCAAGCAAGCTGACAAGATTGCCTGCGTAAGTACTAATTGTGAGTTGTGTATTTGTCCGTGTCGAGCACCGGTTGCAGGATCCCGCTAGGCCTAGCGGACCCGCTCACACCTCGGTGCGCAAGTGCCAATAGGTGATGATTGGGTAGCTGAGGCCCACGGGCCGATGATGACATTCACCTAATCGGTGAACGTCGCAGCTGCCCCGGTGTGCCACCTATTCCCTGGAGGGAACCAGTGGCCCCGCAGTAAGACTGTTTCTTGTCCTTTTCTAGCCGTCGAGTTCCGGCTGGGCCACGGCGGGGAGGGCTCCGAAGAAGCGACCCCAGAAGCCCAGGTTGAGGGCAGTGCATAAGACGTATACAGAGGTAAGCAGGGATTTACTTGCACGGGCGCAGACTTCGTACCATATACTGATCCGCTTACATTTGGCGTAGTCGGCAGGATCCTGAGAAAAGATGGATCAGGAAGTGGAACGTCCGGAGGATGAGGATAACGAGTCCCCCGAGGAGACGAAGGACGCGCCTCGAGACAGGGTACCCATTGGGGCGGCCCTTAACCACCTCGATAAGTTCGATGGACGGAATATGCCCTTGACAGAGTGGATCGAGCAGTTGGAAACTACGATCGACCTCTACCAAATTCCGAGGCGGATCCAGGTGAATTTGGCTTTGAAGGTTCTGACTGGCGATGCCCGCAAGACCGTGCGAGTACGCCCCGAGCGGCTACGGAAGAACCTGGCCGATGTCTTCACCATCCTGAAAGGCGTGTATGGGGAGAAGGCCACCACCACCACCCTGAAGAAGCGTGTGTTCGCACGGGTTCAACGGGAAGATGAGACGATCTCCCAGTTCGCGAACGCGATCCAGGAGTACATGAGCGAGATCCAGACGAGAGAAGATGAGGACTTGATGACAGGGGACCCGGATTCCACCTTGCGAGGTATTTTAATTGGTGGACTGAGGAGCAGGTCCCTGCGGAACTACCTCCAGGATAAGATCGACGGGGATGGCGAACTCACCTTCTTCGAAGTATTAGGGATGGCGCTGAAGAAGGAGGAAAATGCGGAGCTTAGTTCCAGCGCCGTGGCCGCACCACCCACCCAACCGGTAGATAGGGTCCGAACACCGGAGGTTAGTCCCCTGGAAGGATGTATCAAGGAGTTAACCACCACGCTCCTTCTCGTCCAGGACGAAGTGTCCCAGTTGAGGCAGCGGGTGGAACGGGCCGAAAACCGTGACGCCGACCCTGAAAGGAGGAGCTGGGATGACGAGGACCGGCCCAAGGAAAGGAACCCTCGAAAAAAAAAGGAAACGGAGACCGCCGGACGTCGAGGAGGCGAGGGGCGCTCGAGAGGACCCCGCGAGCTGGTGTGTTGGGAATGTGAGGAGCCTGGACACTTCGCTCGGGATTGCCCAGGACGCCGCTCCGGACGGGAGGGGCGTAGGAGACCTTTAAACTAAGGTCCCTCGCGGTAACGGGACAATCCGCGGGGGAAGGCGGCGCGCAAGTAGACGTCGTCAACTCATCGGACTTGTTCGGTGAGTGTCCCACGGTAGTGGCAAAGCTAGGAGGGAGGGATCAACGTTGCCTTTTGGATACCGGATCCCAAGTGTCCACCATGTCCGAGAAACGGTTTAGGGAAGATTATGCCCATCTCACGACCACCAGCGTCGGAAATTGGGTAACCCTAGTGGCCGCAAACAACCTCCCCATTCCCGTGACAGGTGTCGTGTGGGTTGAGGTGGAGGTGTATGGGCAGTCCCTTGGGAGAAAAGGGTTCGTAGTGGTGAGTGGCGAGGAGTTTCACCATGGGCCGGTGATTCTGGGGATGAACATCCTACGGAGTCTAGATCGAGTACTTGTACACGATAAGGGCCCCCAGTACTGGAAGTACCTGGGTGTACAGAGGCCGGTGCAGCAGGCTTTCCAGAGGGTCGTCCAGCAGAAGGAGGAGACCGCCTCTATAGAAACCCTGCATCCTCTCGGCTTGATCAAGACGCGATATAATCAAAGGGTGAGGGTTCCGGCGAGACAGGAGGTGGTCCTGGAAGTACCCGTCCGTGCACAGCAGCGGTTAGAAGGGAAGGAGGTTGTGATAGAGCCTTGTTGGTTCCGACAAGTGGAGGCCGGGTTGCTGCTGGCCCGAACCGTAGCGGTCGTACGGAATGGTACCGTACCCCTACGGGTGTGCAACCTGGGAAACTCTCCAATTAAGATCCCGGGCAGGTCAGTGCTGGCCCATCTAGAGGCTATCCCCGAGGGTGGTATTGAACCCGGCCCTAGGGTTACTTTAAAGCCAGACGCATGCGAGCCTTGGACGTTGGCCGTCGCCCTCGAGGAAAAACAGGAACCCACCGCGGAGTGGAACGGGGACGTGATACTGAACCAGATGGACGTATCACTGGAGGGCCTTAGTACCGCCGAGGTGGACCGGGTAAAGCGCATGTTGTGGGCACGACAGAAGTCGTTCTCCCGCAGCGAGGAAGATTTTGGGCACACGACCGAGATAGAGCATGAGATAAACACCGGTGACAGCCTGCCCGCTCGGGAGCGCTATCGGCAGATTCCCCCGAAGCTGTACCAAGAGGTTAAGACCATGATCCAGCAGATGTTGGCCAACGGCGTCATCAGGGAGAGTAAGAGCCCATGGGCTGCCCCCATCGTGCTGGTCAAGAAGAAGGACGGGACGATCCGATTCTGCGTGGACTACCGGAGGTTAAACAGCTGCACCGTCCGGGACGCTTATCCCTTGCCCCGCATTGAGGAGTCGTTGGCGGCCCTGGGGAAGTCGCGCTTCTTCTCCACCTTGGATCTGGCCAGTGGGTACTGGCAGGTGCCCGTTGCGGAGAAGGATCAGGCGAAGACGGCGTTCGTGACGCCCATGGGGCTTTTTGATTTTTGTCGAATGCCCTTCGGGCTCTCCAATGCACCGGCCACGTTCCAGCGCCTTATGGAGCGCTGTCTCGGGGACTTGAACTTCGAGGCAATCCTCATTTACCTGGATGATATCATAGTGTTCGCCCCCACCCTGGAGGAACACTTGCAGAGGCTGGAACAAGTGCTCCAGCGATTGGAGCAATACGGCCTCAAATTGAAGCCAAGGAAGTGCCACCTCCTGAAGTCCAGCCTGGAGTACCTGGGCCATGTAGTCTCAGAGGAAGGGGTGCGGCCCACCCCCGATAAAATTGCCGCAGTCCAGGAATGGAAGACCCCGGGCAACGTGACGGAGGTGAGGGCGTTTCTGGGGTTGGTGGGCTATTATCGGCGGTTCATTCGGGATTTTGCCAAAATTGCCGGCCCTCTGCATGGACTGTTGCGAGGTGTTGCCACGGATGTGCGGAATCGGGCAGTGGCGTGGGACCAAGCACAGGAGGTTGCCTTCACGGGGCTTAAACAAGCCCTCACCCAGGCACCCGTGCTGGCTTATGCGGACTTCGATAAGCCATTCATATTATACACCGACGGAAGTCACCAAGGCCTGGGGGCCGTCCTCTCCCAGTTACAGGAGGGCCAGGAGCGAGTCATCGCGTATGGGAGTCGGAGTCTCCGGGAGTCGGAGCGGAACCCTGACAACTACAGCTCGTTTAAGCTGGAGTTGCTGGCAGTTGTTTGGGCGGTCACCGAGAAGTTTGCAGAGTACTTGACCGCCACCGACTTCGAAGTGGTCACGGATAACAGCCCCCTGTCACATCTGCATACGGCCAAGTTGGGCGCCCTGGAGCAGCGTTGGGTAGCCCGCTTGGCCAAGTTCTCCTTTAAGATTCGATACCGGCCGGGTAAGGCGAATGCCAACGCAGACGCCCTGTCCCGCTATCCGGTAGGGCTACCTATGGGGCCCACGGATGAAGAGAGAGAGGGTCAGGAGATGCCTGACCTTACCCGGATGACCCCCAGCCCGGACGGGCCCAAGGCAGCACGCGGGATTCTTCTACAGCAGACCTTGCCGGACTGGGCTACGGCCCAAGGGCAAGACCCGGAGGTGCGGTATGTACGGGGGTGGAAGGAGCGGGACCACTGGCCGACCTCCGCGGAGAGGCTGCGGCTTAGCCCGTGGGGCAGGAGGCTGGTACGTCAGTGGGAACGACTGGCCGTACGAGGAGGGGTGTTGTGCCGCCAAGCTTACCTCGAGCATGAGCTCCGGAAAGTATGGCAGGTGGTTCTACCCCGCGAGTCGGCCCGTGGCCTGGTGACAGAGGCCCACGAAGAAGGCGCCCATTTTGGTACAGAGAAGACCCTGCAATGGGTCCGCCGACAGTATTTCTTCCCGGGGTTGCAGACCCTGGTAGAAAGCGTGTGTCAGACCTGTAGGAGGTGTGCAGTCACCAAAGGTGGCGAACAACGGGCACCGGTGCAGACCATCCGGACCACCAGACCCCTGGAGCTCCTCATGGTGGACTATGTTTTGATCGGAGAGTCGGTGCGTGGGTGCCAGTATGCCATTGTCATGACCGACCACTTCACCAAATTCACAGTGGTTGTCCCTACCAGGGACCAGACGGCCGACACGGCGGCTAGGGCCATTGTGGAGCATTTCATCCGGCGGTACGGCTGCCCGGAGCGCCTCCATTCGGATCAAGGTGCGTGCTTCCAGGGGCGGGTGATGGAGCGGTTGTGTCGCACCTATGGCATGAATAAATCAAGGACCACCCCGTACCACCCCCAGGGGAATGGGGCCTGCGAACGATTCAACCGGACGTTGCTACAAATGCTGAGGGTCCTGGAGGCTGACAAGAAGCGACGTTGGCCCGACTTCGTTCCAGAATTGGTGTGGGTCTACAATAACAGAGTGCATCGGACCACTGGGTTCTCGCCGTATTTCCTGTTGTTCGGCCGACCTGAGAAGGACCTGCAGGACCTCGATCTGTCTCTACCGGCGGAGGAGGAAGAGTGGACACACAGTGGGTGGATTGAGGAACAGAAACGCCGCCTGACGTTCGCCCAGGAGGTGGCAGCGGGGAACATCGGGTCCAACCTGCACCCCAGCCCCGGGAGGTCACTAGGAGGACCGTTCGCGGAGGGGCAAAGAGTGCTAGTCCGCGAGAAACGTCCTGGGAACAAGTTGAGCGAACGGTGGGAGGTGATGCCCTACGTTGTGCAGCGGCGAGTGTCTCCTGACAACCCCGTCTACGAAGTAAAGGCCGAAGACGGGAGTGGGCGTGCCCGCACCTTACATAGGAACATGCTGCGTCCCTGCCTATTTGAGGATCTGCTTCCCCTGGAGACGGTCTCAGGGAACACTCCGGACCCGGAGGAGGATGATTGGTGGATGCCGCCGCCGGAAGGGGTCCCGGGGCCTCCACCATCGGGAGAGTCGGCCGGGAGTGAAGAACTGGTGACTTCGGTGTCAGAAGTTCCCGTCCCCGCCTCCGCAACCCTGCCCAGGCGGTCGACGCGAACTACCCTTGGGGTGCCGTCCCCCCGTTTTGCGGACCCAGATTTTGAGTGGGCCGCAGCTCGCATTTTTGTAGGGACTACAAAGGAAACAGGGGGGGGAAATGTGAGAGGGCAGCGGGTTGCGGGGGACGGGGGCAGTTGCTTGCCCCCACTCCCTCGGTCGGCGGCGGCATTGCGGCGGGTCCCGAGTGCGGAGGGGCTTGCATCCGTTGGGATTCAGGCCCCTCCAATCGCGGCACGGAGCGGCGCCGGGCGGGAGCCAATCAGGGCTCGCGCCCGGTCAGCCAATCAGGACATGCCGCGACGAGCCAATCGAGGCTCGTCGCGTCATAGCTCCGCCCCCTCCCAGCGTCTTATAACAGACGCGGCGGAGCGGGAGCAGGCAGTCGGCGCCGGGGACGGAGCAGAGAAGAGCTCCAGAAGAAAAAGAAGAAAGAAGACGGCGGCGGTGCCCGGGAAGCGACAGAAGCGGCGGCGGCGACGACGACGAGAGCGGCCCGGAAGCGGCAAAAGAAGACAGAAGAGGTCACAGCTGGAAGAACCTGTCTACGCCCGGGAAGAGGACGAAGACGTCGGAACGGCCAGGACAGAGGAGCCCACCGGAAGTCCCGGCGGAGAGTGCCGCGGTGTGTGGGAAGCGAAAGAGCTAACGAAGCTCCCCACCGCGGCCTCTCCCAACGGCCCGGTAAGCGGCCTCGCGCCGAGCCTCCTACCACTAGACCACCGGGTGTTCGGGCACTAGGCCCGTGGGCATGGTCAGGCCCTCTCGGCCTGTGGGTAGTTAGTCGGGCCCCTCCGGCCCGTGGGCACCGAGTCGGGTCCTCCTGGCCCGTGGGGCATACTGTTGAGTCCTTGTGGCCAAGTGGGACGAATAAGGTGACCCTGGGTATTAGGCCCAGGTCACCCAACGGGCGCCAGTTAGGCGGGCACTAGGCCCGGGGCGCAAGCCAGGCACTAGGCCTGTGGGGCATTAGGGTATTACAAGGTGACCCGGTAACAGACCCACCAGGGGAGGAGAACACCATCGGGCTGTTGACCTAATAGGTGGAACCCCGTGCCTTGCGTACCTCGACGAGTGTGCTGTGCGGCCGCTCGGCGGGGTGCGCTGTAGGTGAGGCGCGGAGGGTCGGCTGACCCTCGCGTCGGGTGTACGCTCCCAGGTGGGTAAGGACCGTGGGGAGTGGGGCCTCACCAGGAGGGGCAGCAGAACCTGTGACGGACCGGATGACAAGGTACTCCTCATAATAAATGTATTCGCATTTGAACTTGCACTTGCTTGACCTGTTAGTGATTAGGAGACGTAGCCGGCCCAATAAGTTGTAGTTTCTAACAATTAGGCTCAGTTTGTTGTTAGCCGTTGTTTAGTTGTAGGGAGGTTGCTGTCGTCCTTTTTCCCCAGGAGCGGAGGGGCGCTTCAAGCAAGCTGACAAGATTGCCTGCGTAAGTACTAATTGTGAGTTGTGTATTTGTCCGTGTCGAGCACCGGTTGCAGGATCCCGCTAGGCCTAGCGGACCCGCTCACACCTCGGTGCGCAAGTGCCAATAGGTGATGATTGGGTAGCTGAGGCCCACGGGCCGATGATGACATTCACCTAATCGGTGAACGTCGCAGCTGCCCCGGTGTGCCACCTATTCCCTGGAGGGAACCAGTGGCCCCGCAGTAAGACTGTTTCTTGTCCTTTTCTAGCCGTCGAGTTCCGGCTGGGCCACGGCGGGGAGGGCTCCGAAGAAGCGACCCCAGAAGCCCAGGTTGAGGGCAGTGCATAAGACGTATACAGAGGTAAGCAGGGATTTACTTGCACGGGCGCAGACTTCGTACCATATACTGATCCGCTTACACTTACATGAAACCTCACTGGTATACATTTATTTGAAGAGCATATTTCATTTTAACCAGTGAGCCAATATATAAAACACACCATTTATCTCTTAGTTTGTGAATATTTGTTCATACTAATTATTAGTTTTAAACATGGAATAACTTAATTGGAATTTTTAGACAATTAATAAATATTATGCAGTGAGTTTGCATCTTCTTCTAGCTCTGTAGAGTTTTATGTTCAGACTTGGCAGATCATAGACAACCTCCAGGTCGAATGATTTCTGGAAGTTGTTAATGAATGCATTTTCTATAAGAGTATTTTCTTTCCGAAATCTCATAGCCCACAGAATAGTGGTCTTCTCCTTGCACAAATGCTGAAATGTCTCTAAAAGTTCCTCCAGGTATGGGTGGTTATACACAACATCTGCTGCTAGGATGTAATCAAAGTCTGAGGAAGATTTAGGAAACGTTTCTTCCAGATAAGATCCCCAAGTCAGTTCTTTAACTTGTGGAACATGTTTACATTTTAGTTTAGTATTTCGAATAACATTATACTGCAGGTTTCCAATGAGTTCTTTTAGGTCTGTAGCTATAACTTGTGCACCTGCAACAGGAAAATGTTGTAAATAATAGAAGAGAATACAATTAGACATGTTATTAAATTAATTTACCACAACTTCTTGCACATTGCTCCTGCAGTGAGTGGTTGGCGATTGACATAGGGGAAGGGCAGGACTGGGAAGAAGGTGATGGAATGTGTTGGCAAGAGTTATTGCATTTTTTACAAATGTTGTTTGTTATATCTGTGACAGAAAGCATTCCAATATTACAATCCTGGAGTATGTTATAAAACACATTTTCAATTTTGTTGCAACATGTTGTGTTTTTGAAGACTTTGCTCAAGTAATCTATGGAATCCGTCCATCTGTCCAGGCAGGGCCATCTTAACAGCTGTGGGCCCCTGGGCTCAGCAATACACTGGGGCCCCTACCCATCCTCCATGGGCGGGGGGGCTATCAGCGGCAGCTTTGATGTCCCGCGGGCGGTGGGGGGTGTTCTATCTTCCGCTTAGCATGTAGGACCTGGAGCAGTAATTTCTGCTAATTTTTCCTTTACTACACAGATGGTGGGAGATGGGGCAGGAGCGAGAACTCTAAACTGTAGAAGGGGGCATTGGGATGAATGAAGGTGCCCCAGTACATGACTTCCAGGGTGGTATGGGGTGTTAAATTACGTAAGGGAGGGGTCAATAGTGGAGTGGGCTTAATTTTCATCATTTTCTGGTGAGAGAGCAGCGTGCTTGACTGCAGATATCTCCAGTTCCTGGAAAAAGATTTCTTAGCTTTCATTGGGGTAAAATATTAGAGTGTCTCACTTGTCAGGAGGTACTGGGGACTTGGAGATCAGAGTTCAGGAGCCAGAGCAATCCACCAACAAATATATAAAACTGCATATTAGGCGTGTGGAGCTTGAGCAGGGACCAGCTGCATGAAGGCTGATATCTCTGGTTCTGGGCATAATAGAGACAAGCTGTCATTGTCCACCAAAAGTGGAGAGTCTCAGCTTTTGAAATGTACCCTCAGAACAACTCTAAGTCATACAGAGCCCAAGATATCTGGCTGGGAAGAGCAATTAACAGGCTTGGATGGGGACCACTGCTTTGAGGTCAGATATCTCTGGTTCCCTAGGGCAGATTTTCAAAAATCTGGTACCCCTGGAAAGAGGGGACCCTCAGCTATCAGCCTATGGCCCTTATACTCCTGGGGCCCTTGGGCAAGAGCCCATATGAAAAGACGGCCCTGTGTCCAGGGTCCATATAGTAGAGGGCATTGTGTCTATTGACAAATAAACAGTTTATTTTCCAACCCATTATTTGTGTATTATCCTTTCTTTCACACCACATTCCACACTTGGGCAACACTCCAGTCACCATAATATACCTACAATCACTAAAACCATACATACTCCACAACCCCACATCCACTCACATACATCCCAACACCTCCAACAGACACAACTATAATTGAAGTTACCGAATCACATCACACCCCTCACCATCCTCACTGTGTACACACCACTACACTTACCCACCCACTCATCACACACTCACCACTACCACAACCCCCCCGCAACCACATGCATGGGCGAGTGTATTCTTTCATATTCATAGTTAAAGAAGATGGCTCAGGTGAGTGAGGATTCCATTTGGGAGCAATAAGACAAGTAATAGCCAAACAAATGTGTTTTATCAATGTATTTGCACATTTTGGAATATCTAAGTGAAAAGAGGGAATAAATAAAGTTCAGAGGTGTGTGGGATTCAGATAGTAAGCAGATTGAAAATGAAAGGACTGATACTGGGTTGAATGTAATCCTGTGTGTGGAGTATATCTTACATGTTTGCGCACTACACATGCGCCAGAAACCAAGCACACGCAAGTACGGGTGATGCAGAGCTATCCGCATTTCACGTTCATCTAAACTTCCAACTGAAAAGGTGGAATTGAGCTGAACCACGACATCAGAGCTGACCCTAGGCATAGGCAGAACAGGCAATTGCCTAGTGCATCTGGAAATTCCTAGGGCATCTGGGCAGGCTGGATAGGCTTAGGGCACTTGGGCTGCTGAACAGGCTACAACATATGTACAGGCCTAGATCAGCTCCATCTGTCCTGTGCATACAGGAATCCATAACTGCTGACAAATCGCTGGCCCCCCTTTTCTGTCAGAGCCACTGTCACCACAGCTGAGGAGGAGTCACTACCTACCGGCAGCTTTATAATGAGTGAAACAGTTTCATTCCAGATGGAGGTCAGGAGGAGGGCCCTAACTCCTCCCGTCTGCCTCCTGGGACTGGCTGGCTGATGATGATGGGGAGGCTAGGCGGATAGGAGGAACAGCCTTGCCCCTACCTGCAGAGAGAGCCAGCCCATCTCACACCTGGCCCCAGAAGTAATTAACTTATGATTGTCTCTGCCTGTAGCTTTCATCCACTGTCTCCCTGTTACCCTCTCCCTTTCTCCCACTATTCTCTGCCACCCTCTTGTTATCCTCTTCCTACCACCCACTATCTCTTGTCACCCTCTTCCTGTCACCCACTATCTCCTTGTCACTCTCTCACTGTCACTCACTAAGTCCCTGTCACACAATGTCTCTCTGTCACCCACTAGCTCTGTCATCCATAATCACCCTGTCACCCTCTTTTTCCCTGTCACCCACTATCTCCCTGTCACCCACTATTTCCCTGTTACCCACTCCCTGTCACCCACTCCCTGTAACACTCTATCTCCCTTTCACCCCACTGTCTCCCTTTCGCCCTCTACCTGTCAAACACTGCCTCCCCAGTCACCCACTATCTTCCTGTCACCCTCTCCCTGCCACCCACTATCTCCCTGTCACCATTTACCTGTCACCTCTCCCTGTCACCCTCTCTGTCACCAACTCCCTGTCATCTAATGTTTCCCTGTTACCCACTATCTCCCTGTCACAATATGCCTCCTCAGTCAACCTTTATCTTCCTGCTGCCCTCTCCCTATCAATCCCTATCACCACTGCCTCCCCAGTCGCCCACTATTTCTATGTCACCCACTATCTCCCAGTCATCCCTGCTTCCCCAGTCACCCACTATTTCCCTGTCACCCTCTCCCAGTTATCCACTATCTCCCTGTGCAGGGGAAAGGGGGGCACCAGACAGACTCTTGCCTAGGACATCAAATTGGTCAGGCCAGCGCTGCACAGCATTCTTATTTAGGCAAAGTTCATTGAGGGTGTGTCAAATCAACCACAAAGGACATGTTGGGTTGTATGGAAGCTTAAAAATGTATGTTTCCATACATATCATTTGTATTAGTATGGGTAGGTATAAGCAGTGGTGCAAGTGTGCGGGTACGGGTGGGTACGGCGTACCCTTAAGAATTTAGCCGTGGGTACGCCGTACCCACACCGACGGGCCGCCGCACCTCGCCGCTCCCCGTCCCTCCCTCTGCTGCTCACCGCCGCTTCCCGCCGCTCACCACCGCACCGCCGCTGATGTGAGGGGAGGAGAGCGCAGCCTGCGCCTCTCCTGCCCCTCAGTGTCTTCGTTTAATTCAGCGCCGCCCGTGAGCCAATCAGAGCTCGCGGACCGGCAGCCAAGGCTGCCGGACCGTGAGCTTTGATTGGCTCACGGATCGGTGCTGATTTGAACAGACACACCCGCACCCGCCACCCGCCGGACACTGAGGGGAAGGAGAGGCGCAGGCTGCGCTCTCCTCCCCTCACACACAAGACAGCAGCGGTGAGCAGGGGAGCGCATACCTGGCACTGGGGGCATGTATATCTGGCAATGGGGGCATGTATACCTGGCAATGGGGGCATGTATACCTGGCACTGGGGGCATATCCGGCACTGGGGGCATATCTGGCAAAGGGGCGACATGTGTATCTGGCACTGGGGGCATGTATACCTGGCACTGGGGGCATGTATACCTGGCACTGGGGGCATGTATACCTGGCACTGGGGGCATACCTGGCACTGGGGGCATATCTGGCAATGGGGAATGTATACCTGGCACTGGGGGCATATCTGGCACATGGGGCATATCTGGCAATGGGGGCATGTATACCTGGCACTGGGGGACATATCTGGCACTGGGGGCATATATGGCAAAGGGGGACATGTGTATCTGGCACTGGGGGCATATCTGGCACTGGGGCATGTATACCGGCACTGGTGGCATATCTGGCAATGGGGGCATATCTGGCAAAGGGGGGACATGTGTATCTGGCACTCTGGGCATATGTGGCACTGCGGGAATATGTGTATCTGGCACTGGGGGGCATGTATATCTAGCACTGGGGGAATATATGGCAATGGGGGGACATGTGTATCTGGCACTGGGGCATATCTGACACTGAGGGCATATCTGGCACTGGGGGCATATCTAGCAATGGGGGGACATGTGTATCTGGCACTGGGGCATATCTGACACTGAGGGCATATCTGGCACTGGGGGGACATGTGTATCTGGCACTGGGGGGACATGTGTATCTGGCACTGGGGGGACATGTGTATCTGGCACTGGGGGCATATCTGGCACTGTGGGTGCATTTCTGTATCTGGCACTGGGGGGCAATGTATATCTGACACAGTGGGGGCATTTGTTTATCTGGCACTGTGGGGCAATGTGTATCTGGCACTGTGAAGCAATGTGTATCTGGCACTCTGGGGGCATTAGTGTATCTGGCACAGTGAAGCAATGTATATCTGGCACTGTGGGGCAATGTATATCTGGCACTGTGGGGCAATGTGTATCTGGCACTGTGAAGCAATGTGTATCTGGCACTGTGGGGCAATGTATATCTGGCACTGTGGGGCAATGTATATCTGGCACTGTGGGGCAACTTGTATCTGGCACTATTGGAGCCATATGTGTATCTGCCCCTCCCCCCATATGTGTACCACGCCCCCATTTTCATTGGCCACGCCCCATGTAGCATTTGTCCACACCCATTTTTGGGAGCGCGCACACAGTACCCGTAAGACATTTTTTCTACTTGCACCACTGGGTATAAGTCTGCGCTTAACTCAAGATCAATCCCTGAATTTCTTATGGCAGTTCCACAAAATGTATCTAAAGAACCCAGTTTAACCACAATTTCATGAAAAGTCCTGATGATGCAGGACAGACAGCATGTCCCTGGACTTTAACCTTTAGAATGTTAGGCACCTACCTGATGGTGAGGTAACCTGGACGTGGTGGGTAAGCCCATACTTTTGGCCGAAATTATGCCAAGAACCTCACTTTTACGCTATATTAAATTGCAGAATTTATTACAATGATTCTGATTAGTAATCTCTGCTTACTCAAGTGCACCTGCACTCTTTTTTGTGTGAGGCTTTCTGGGTACTCAGAAACCCCTTCTGTGTGCACCACTGGGCCACCACCAATGAATGAGTTGCCAAAAGCTTGAGGACCAGCAGATCAGAAAATATTTTAAAGTACTTAGGGCCTTATTCAGGTTTGTTAGCAAACCAAAAATGTTAGCAATTGGGCAAAGCCATTTTGCACTGCAGATGGGGCAGATTTAAGATGTTGGGTGGGGTGTGTTCAACTGAAATCTAAATTGCAGTGTAGAAATTAAGCAGCCAGTATTTACCATGCACAGAAACAATATAATCAACTCAAATCTTACTCTCTCTGCACATGTTACATCTGTTCCACTTGCAGTGCAACATAGTTTTGCCCAATTGCTAACTTTTTTGATTTGCTAACAAACCTCTCACTGTCACCCACTATCTCCATGTTACCCTCTCCCAGTCACACAATGTCTCTGTCACCCACTAGCTCTCTGTCACCCATAAACCCTTTTTTTCCCTGTCACCCACTATCTCCCTTGCACACCACTGTCTCCCTTTCGCACTCTCCCTGTCAACCAATGCCTCCCCAGTCCGTGGGAATGTGCAATCCTGGGTGCAATCCTGTGTACCCAGCTTCAGTTGTGCCACCAACCAGACAAGGTTTTTAGGAGGATTTTCTATTAAAAAAAGAACCCTAGTGTGTAGTAATAAATAAATGAATAATAAGGTAGATGAAGGGTGATAAATAACTGTTAATAAGTTATAAATTAATAAATTAATAAAAAGGTAGATGAAGGGTGCTGTGGGATGCAGTGCATAAACTTAAAATAGTTGCTTGTTCACACCCAATACAAGTGGGAATACTTTGTATTTAGAAACACTTACCAAGTAGACAAGCTACGATTGAAACCAAGCCCGTTCCAGATCCTATCTCGATTATGCATTTGTCCTCGATACATAAGTGTTTTCCGTGCTTTTCCAAAAAATAACACAATACTAGTGCCTGTGGGAATGAAGCATTGGGTCACATACATTGCATACATCTTCATAGGTAATGGCGAAAATATGACGCATAGGTGAAAGAGGATCAGCCTACTGAATTTTAATGGATGAAAAAAAATATTTAGCATTAACTAAAGGGGAGATCCAATCTTAACAGATTATTCCCCCCCCCAAAAAAAAATGCTCAGAAATTATCGGGGGGGGGGGGGGGGGAGGGGGGGTTATAAGTGAATTAGGTGAAGAACATGAGTTTAACTCTATGTAAAATGATTTTAGTTAAAAAAAGAGAAAAAATATATTATTTAATTATTTTGTAAAAATAATTCAAACATCGGAACATCGATCAAAAACATCGCGACCATCGGAACATTGGAAACATTGCGACCAGGTCGCATCCTGTGCGACCAGGTCAAATAAAGCACTTGCAGGCATGGTCGCATCTGATGCGACCATGCCAGGCAAGTGGTTAAGAGAGATAAACTGGTGTAATTGCCCATACCAACCAATCAGCTTCTAGTTATCCTATATAAGAAAATTCCAATGCTGCTCCTCACCTCTACGGGGGGATTGCAAGTGTTTTGCACACTGAAGCCACTAGATGGTGCCTGACAGAGCAATTCAAGTGTTGCATGGTTCGGCCGCACACAGCCGCCGGGGCTGACATTACTGTTATGTTGTTCCGTCATTTTGACAGGCTGGTAACTAGTCATTTATATAGCACAGTCTATAAAATTGCTGAACCTGATTGGTTGATATTATAGGCAATTTCTCCACTTTATCTCTCTTAAAGGTTGGATACATCTCCCCCTAAATGAGGAGTATAAAAAGTATTCTAGTAATTAGGATTAAAGCCATTGAATGAACCTCCAAAATCAAGTTTGGCTGTGCTGTTGTGGTCCTCCCTTGGGGATTATAATATAAATCCCTTTGTAAGTGTGATTGTGTGTACACTGAGTATTCTGATTGCACTCCAGGCAAACGTTAGGTTGCTTTAAATGAACACTTCAATTTATTTTCTAATAATAGGGTTCAAAGATACCCTTCATGAACAGCTACTATTTGTCACATCAATACTAATAGCGATCAGTTCGATAGTACATCTTAACAGTTAATTACACAACAAAGAAACAAAGGGATTTTATTTCACAGCCACTGGTAGTCTCAGTAGTTTTCTTTCCTGAAGGAGCAAAATGCTTTTACGTTAAATGCAACGAAATAATTAGCTTAGAGCAGGAATAGGTAGATACACTTGCTATTGGCAACTTTACATAAACAATGCTATATGAAGCAGGCACTGGCAATAGATACCTTTATATCTATATTAGAAATGGTACCAATCAATATTACCTCCCCTTATAGTCTATACTGTGCAGTTTCTAATGGCCATAACGTTGGTGCACATGAAGTTTTTGTTAATTAATAGTATCCCATGTGATACACAGTCAGTGTCAACTTTTTGTATATTGTGAAGGATAATCCTGGTTAAATCCTCTATGCAGCTCTCTATCAAGCAAGTGTGGTAAAATCAAACTCCGTATTACACAATATTAACTGTTACTGACAAAATCCAGATAACGGAGCACTAACCGAGGCACTTGGTAGCAGGGATCTATCCTGAGGTGAATTGTATGCAACTGTCGATAACAGCAAGTAATCTGGCTAGGCTGTACTGTGCTATCACTCCTTAGATGCTAATGGTTACCTAACATCAATTATTTGCATCCAATCTAGCTTGCTATATTTTGCATGAAAAGTTTCCTTTACTTGAAAGTAAGAGGCGACAACAGCGTTGGATAACTACAAATCCACAGCTGGAAGATAACAAACAATTACAGTCTCTGTGCTGTTGCGGTGGTAAGTCTGTCTATGTGGAAGGCAAAGGTAGTACAGTATATTGTGTCGACTAAATCTTTCTCCTCGGCACGGTATTTTACTGCTTCATTCAGCCCAGGCAGCTTATTTAGCTAGGTGTGTTCAATAAATGTCACTTTAGGCTGAGTAAATGCGGAATTGTGAGGTGATTCGTTAAATCCCCTTCAGTGAGAGGCCACCCTATGTCACTGTCTCTGCGGGCCCACCTATAGCCTTGTATGGGCTGTCCAGAGCCACTTCCCGCTCTCCCCTATTAGTACACTCACTTCTCCAGCATCCTCCAAGCTCCGTTCAGGTTGGTCGAGCACTCCAATGTCGTCTCGCTGAGGGCATCTCTGGGGGAAGGTCTCTGGGGAGTGATCAGCAGCACTGAAATACAGCTTCACCGATGACTGTACTTCTCACAGCTGCTCATGTTTCTGTCCCCAGTCGCCTGACAGAAACCAGGAAAATCACTAGGTTTTCAGGAACAGCCCTTCACAACTCCCTCTGCTTCCCAACTGCCAACTGTCCCAGCACCTGGCTGTAACTGCCACAGCACAAACCGGCTCTCTCCCTGGGATCCATACATCTCTTGCTGATTGGTCAGTGTCCTAGTGCCAGGAACAGCACTCAGGGCACAGTTAACCCTTTCCTTGCTGTAGTATTAATAGTGTCCAGCCAGGGCTGCATTCAGTAGGGGAAGTGACACAAAAGTCACACTACAGTTCATGGGGTGCCACATTTTTCACACATGTTGGCTTCACTGGGTGCTAAGTCCCTGATTGTACACTGCTGCCACCAATGCATGTTGTGGCCACAGGATGGCTTAAGATATACCCTACTGTCACCAATGTATAAGGGGATTAACATACAGGGCATCTTATGCATTTATATCTATATATACTATTACAATCAGCATAGTCAAGGTGTTACACATCCCCCCTCTAAAAGAGTGCGTGTCCTCACGCACAACAATTTTATCTGACCATGTTGCTATCCAACAGCACTAGGTCCCTAGTGTCTGTATTTCAGAACATATTTCTCGTTTACAGAACCCCTAACACAGTCCTCGCTTGCTACAATGTAATCAGGAGGCATACATAAACAAGTAATTCCTAACGAGTTTATGATAACATTTAATTTATACAATTTACACAACAAGTAGGTTACTTTCTGTATCGTAAGGGCAGAATGCCTTTAGTACTGCATTCTGACCTTCTGACCTCAACCATAGGTGAATCACACTCTGAGTTGTTAGTTACTGTTGGGGGGGGTCAAGTCTGAGCTTGGTAGACCTTCCTAATGATGGCTCTGGAGCTATGCTCCTGATGGAATGGGTTGTGACTGAACTACCCATGAACATTAGGAGCTCAATGGGATCCTCAAGTGGGATATGTTCCGATAATCCCCCACCTTCTGCCCCTGGTACACCCTCTTCCTGGGGAGCAGATACTTCAGCAGTACAGACCTTTAGTTGGTCTCTAGACACATTACTGATTCGTCCATCTCGTTCTCTCTGGACACGATAGATGTAAAGACCATCATGCGGTACACTGACTATTGTATATGGGATATCCTCCCACATCGCATCTAATTTACTGTTGCGATGGTTCTTCTTCTTCCACACTTTATTGACAACTTTCAAGGTGGTAGGTCGGATGTGAGCATTGTAATATTTTTCTTGATACTGGTGCACAATTTCTATTCTAGACTTAACAATCTCCTGAGCTCTCGCACCCAACCAGTTTGCAAATCAATGGACTTGTGTAACTCTGGGGAAAGTTCCAAATCTTTGGGCAACTTGCCCTGTCGGCCAAACAGCAAGTAGAAAGGGGTGAACCCCTTTCACAACCTAACGATTGTCTGGAGTGCATTAATAATACTTACCTCTCTGTGAAGATCAAGAGGACTGAAAGTAAACAGGTACGGCCAGGGGCGGATTGGGAACAAAAAGCGGCCCTGGAAAAATTTGTACTAGTGCCCCCACATGGGCAGCACCAGAGGTGTAAGGTCTAGCCATGGGCCATGGCAGCAGCACCCTCTCCCCAAGTCTTTCCAGATAGTGGGCATGACCAGCATCAAGGGGGAAGTTAAAAAGAAATAAAATTAAATATTAAATATTATGAGCACATTATATGATACACCTTCAGAATTTAGGAAACTATATAATTATTTAGAAAGATATATTTTCTTGCTTATTACACCAACCGTATCCCAATCACTATTCACTCAATCTTATATGTCAGCCAAGCAGGCAGACAGAGCATACACTAGATCATCTGCAATCACAGGCTAAGTGGCAAAGTAACTGTCATATATGCAAATTATTTTGCATCTTATTCATTATGTCTATAGAAAGGACCACATGTCCTCAAACAAAACAGGCCCCTCAGGTGCGTCGACCCACCGGGAATCTTCCCTGTAAACCCTATGGCCAATCCGCCTCTGGGTACGGCATCAGAATACACAAAGTGCACACCATCACACTTACAAAGGGACTTATATTATAATCCCCAAGGGAGGATCACATTTGGCGTCATGAACAGGATGGCTGAAGATATACCCTACTGTCACCCATGTATAAGGGGATTAACATACAGGGCATTTTATGCATTTATATCTATATATATTATTACAATCAGCATAGTCAGGGTGTTACACTGTCATAAAATACTGGCCTCCTTCAGGCATTCTTTTGCACATAACAATTCTGCTTCTTCTGTGGACTTACAGTAAAAGGTGTGTATATAGTAGTATACTCATCTATTGATCAAAGTACAGATAAATAGCCGGAATTCCTTTTATCAAATGCATACAGTAACTGCTTGAGAAACACAGGATAGAACAACGGCACTGCAGAATGCATTGGGCACGGGATCCCGGCGGCTAGCATACTGATGCCGGGAGCCCATCCTCCAGAATACCGGCAGAAGGTGAGTGCAATGAAGCCCCTTGCAGGCTCGCTATGCTCACCATGCTGGGGGCTTGGTGGCTCACTGCACTCGCTACAGGTTCTATTTTCACTCTATGGGAGTCGTGGACTACATCCCCTGTAGAACAGCCAGTACAAGGGCTGGTTTAAGGCTTGTGGGGGTCAAGGTACAGCTAAGTTGTGGGGGCACCAACTAATACAGTTGATGCCATTCCCCCTTATCCCCGAGTCCCTAATAACAGCAGCTGTCAATAGAAAACACACACACTGGATGCGGACACACACCGGACACACAGAGCAGCAGCCTGAGCAGGGGCCGGGAGAGCAGGGAGCCAGGACAGCGCACTGAGTCCTGACATCTTGGCAACTCCTCTATCATTGCAGCGGACACGGGCAGTTCCAGGACAGTGTCTCGTGGGTTTTAATGTCCCATGAGACTGCATAGTGAGGAGCACCTCAGTGACTACTGTTAATGAACAGCTGTGCCACGGTAGGGAAAGGACACACAGCTATATGTTGTGCTCTGGTTAGAATAGATGTTGTCAATTCTGGGGAGACAGTGTGTGGGGGCCCCGGGACGATCACCCCTGTCACCCCTCCTATAATCCTGCCTTGGTCAGTACTCTGGTACTGTCATACTGATTAAATAGAGCTGGAAAATGCATTAACTTTGTATTTACTCTTAATAGAACCTCTACAGGAGGGGCAAGTACTGTATGATTACAGGACAGACTTATTTTCATTTAGACTAAGATGCATAGGCGTGCGCAGCACATTTTATTAGGGGGTGCTCTCTTGGAGGGGTGTGCCTAGCACCGCCTTTTGGGCGTGTCCTGCACCCTCTATTGACAGTCAACGCAATATAAAATATCCACCCTTGTACCAATCCTAATAATGCAGATGCATTGTCAAATGTTGTGGTGTGCACCAAGCTGTAGTCACTCACTGACACGGACAGTCGCAGACTAGTTACTGCTGCTACTGGAAAAACGCGTTACGTGTCAATGCTGCTGCCGACCGCCTGCCAGAATTGAATTTGTCTTCCTAAAAGGAACGCTAGCTGCATGCTGATCCTCATCAGTGGCTGGCGTTGGCATAGAATAGAAGGAGAGAGGTGGGCGTGTGACGGGTGGGCGTGCGAGCAGCATGATGTCATCACATCACGCTGTTTTTGTACATTGAGGTAGAGTTGGAGTTTGAAAGCCGGTGGCAGTGGCATCCTTGATTAACCCAGGCATCCGTTCAGTAATGCAGTCCTGACAGAGTGCAACGCAGAGGGGACATTAATCAGCCTGCTCAGCGATCGCTGCATCAGGCATCTGAGATCGGGTTGTCGGACATTAGGGGATGCCTGTGCGCACCAGGCACCCCCCCCTGCGCACGCCTATGCTAAGATGGAACTGATATGCAGATTCATTCTGTCAACAAGGTACAGTAGTATACTGGCACTGGAACAATTTTTATCTAAGCAATTGCACCTAGTAAAAATTAATTATGTGCAAACAGAATCTGATATTCATGGATACCTCTTTCAAAATAACAGGTACTGTTGTGAGCTGAAAACTGGAAAATAACCTATAAACATAAAAATATAAAGCATTCAATGAACCTTCCTGTCTCGTTTGCAGTTGCGTATCCATAATGGGTCCAGTATGTTCAGGGTATCCACCCAGCACATGCTGCACCCATTTATTCTGTACTTACCTCTCTCTCTATAAATATATAGCGGTGCAGCGTTTAGGTACAGTATTGCGTCAATAAGCAGTTATTTTTAGGTTCACCAAATAAAATTAAGCTTTTATTGATAACATACATAAATGAAAATAAAAATAATATCCTAGCTCTCACTCGGGACACTAACTCACTTCTTGCCCCCTATCTAACAGCTATCCTTCAACTCAGAGTCTCAGACCCAGGCTTGGACTGGCCCACAGGGGTACAGGGGAAACCACCGGTGGGCTCCACAGCCTGGGGGGCCAACCTCCTGCTCTAAGGATCAGGTTCCAGACTGTGCACTTGCATTATACATTATACATATGTTACCTTATACTGGACAATGGTGTATTTCCTACAGTGCATTGCTGTTATTAATCTGTTATTAATCAGGTACATTATCATGCATGCAGCAGCTGAATTTACTATATATATTTATGAAGGGGCCCAAAAGTTGCACTCTCTAATGGTTAGTTAAGCCAATGAGCTGGCAGGCCACCCCCCCTCTGCAGACTGGCCACACCCCTAACATGGGCCCCTACAGCTGCATTTTCCCGGTGGGCCCTACATGCCTCAGTCTGACACTGCTCAGACCTGTCTGTGTCTTGCAGGTTTGGCCACAAATAAAGGCCTGGCCTAGCTTCCAAAACTTTACATGCACAGTCACAGAATTTAATGGTCCCCTCTGCCTCCTGCAGATTTAGATACTGGCCTCCTGGCTCTCTGAGTTCTTTGGGGCAAATGTTCAGTGCATCCAGAAATTATTCACAGCGCTTCACTTTTTCCTTATTTTGTTATGTTACAGTCTTATTCCAAAATTGAATAATTTCATTTTTTCCCCTCAAAATTCTACACACAATACCCCATAATAGCAACGTGAAAACTATTTTTTTTTTTATATTTTTGCAAATTTATTAAAAATAAAGAAAACTAAGAAATCACATGTACATAAGTATTCACAGCCTTTGCTCAATACTTTGTTGATGCACCTTTGGCAGCAATTACAGACTCAAGTTTTTTTGAATATGATGCCACAAGCTTGGCACACCTATCTTTGGCCAGTTTCACCCATTCCCCTTTCCAGCACCTCTCAAGCTCCATCAGGTTGGTTGGGAAGCGTCAGTGCACAGCCATTTTCATATCTCTCCAGAGATGTTCAATCAAATTCAAGTCTGGGCTCTGGCTGGGCCACTCAAGACATTCATAGAGTTGTCCTGAAGCCACTCCTTTGATGTACTGGTTGTGTGCTAAGGGTCGTTGCCCTGCTGAGATATGAACCGTTGCCCCAGTCTAAGATCAAGAGCGCTCTGGAGCAGGTTTTCATCCAGGATGTCTATGTACATTGCTGCATTCATCTTTCCCTTTATCCTGACTAGTCTCCCAGTTCCTGCCACTGAAAAACATCCCCACAGGGGAGGGAAAAAATGAATGTATTCCATTTTGGAATAAGGCTGTAACATAACAAAATGTGGAAAAAAGTGAAGCGCTGTGAATACTTTCCAGATTCACTGGAGAAGTGATAAAGCAGTGATAAGTGGAAGGGGATAACACACCTGCCAATCATTATAGATTTGAAAAATGATAGTTAGGAGCTGATTGGCTGGTGCGTTATCACCTTCCACTTATCACTGCTTAATGCCTGATTTATCACTTCTCCAGGCTTAACATATCTACCCTTTTGTCTGCTACAGTCCCATTTGGACTGTCTCCGGGTTTAGTATGAAATACCAACAATCAAAATCCCAGCTGTCAAAATCCCGACAACGCGAAAAAGGTTAAACAAGGCATATTCAGGCGATGGGTGTATGAGATTCTTTACTAAGCTGCAGCCAGAAATATATGAAAAGAAAGTCACTCCCACAGTAATACAAAGTAAAGCAGAATGGAGGCTGCGCTCTAATATATCTAGACAATTGTGGCTGTTAACAAGAACATTTGTTTTTAAAAGAATAACAATTTAATAAAAAATACAAAATATATTATGCATATAAAACACTTGGAATAACATGAATTCATGTACTATATTTAAAAGAGGTATAAATTACACTGAATATTTGGTCAGGAGATAGATCAGTATTTCATTGCAGGAGTCTGTTCCAAAGGTATACCCTTGTTTGGTATTAAGTTAGATTGTAGCAAGAGTCTCTTACATGTGGAGAAAGTCTAGTAGATAATACAGTGGTCGATTCACTATTAGAGGTATTTGCAGCTTTGGCATGTCCCGCTTTAGGGATAAGTTCCTCACGCAGTGCAGTATTCGTAGTAAACCGGAGACCCCTATGAGTCTCTTTTGATGAGATGATAATTACCAAAGGCTTGTTTGGCTCCAAACTTGTAAAACGTCCTGACCAGATAAGCAGCACTGATGCGTTTCGCTGCACATAGCCTGCAGCTTTTTCAAAGGTATAGGGCTAGATGCATCATCGCTTGGAAAGTGATCAAATGGAGAGTGAAAATCTACCAACCAATCGGCTCCTAACTGCCATGTCAAATGCTGAAAAATGGCAGTTAGAAGCTGATTGGCTGGTACTTTTTCCACTTTCCATTTTATAACTTTCCAAGCGATGATGCATCTGGCCACAATGTGCTGTCTCTGTTTGGGGTTTATATACCCTATCCAATATGGTGGCTTAATTGGCACCTGGATGATTAGTTCAAACAATCAAATCTAATATGCATAAAAACAATATGCAAATAAAAAGGAGACAGACTAATCCCTGTAGGGGGACATTTCACATAAACAAATTGATAGTTCTATATTTCATTTATGTTTTACATAGAGAAAGATATAGTTCCAGCCAATCATTAGTTTTGTTTACCCTGATATCACCCAGGGAACAGTTCCTGGTGTGTCTCAATAGGTCAAATGCGCATCATGTGATGCATCTGAAACACATTTGATAGCCGGTCACGTGACTGAAGTGCCCCAGCACTTCGGCTCCCTGGAAGTCACTAGTGATGGCGATGGCCATCGCCCCCACCGCATACTTGCCTACCTGACCCTCTCCATGAGGGAGAAAATGCTCTGTTCCTGGACTTTCCTGGTAATGTATGATTGCCATCACCTGTGGTGAGCTAGTTAATTGATAAGAAAGGTGTTTCACCACAGGTGATGGCAATCATACATTACCAGGAAAGTCCAGGAACAGAGCATTTTCTCCCTCATGGAGAGGGTCAGGTAGGCAAGTATGCCCCACCGCATCATCAGTACTGACGTCCCGACAGATGCGGGGGGAACCGCTGCCATGGAAACGTCAGACGCCAGCACAGCCACAGTCTTCCCATTAACCTGTTGGTTTTGTAAAACCACTAAAGTATAGTGGGCATATTATCAAGGTGGACAAGATTAGATAATAAATACTGAGATATTAAAGCATCGTGGAATAACGTATTTAGAAAAGGATTAGTGTCGAACAGCAGAACATAAATTTTCATTGACATCGTCAAATATTACATCACATTTGGCTTAAGCCATATGTAGTGGTCTAAAGCAGGAACAGAGGCTAAGGACGAAGAGAGAGAGAGAGAGAGAGTGATAAAGTGCTCTCATCACGCTAGAAGTGCAAGAAATCATTCTCACCTCAAATGCATTATGCAAAATATGGTTCAGTAAACAGGATATGTACAGAGGAAGGTAATATTAAAATTGATGTACTTGTTGAATGGATATACTGTAGGTGCAGGGGCTGTCAGATGATCATATTCAGCTCTACTGCTTCATTTAAGCCTTCTCAGTAGATAGACCCCATTCTGAACATCCAGTACACTTCTTGTTGACATAATCTTTTGAAACAGTCACATCCCCTGTTTCTTAGTGGGATATGTACTCTTCCTATTAATTTGAGACTTTTGGGGTCACCATTATGAAAGTAATTGAAATGCTGAGAGACACTATGGGTGAGTCTCTTCAAAAATATTTGTACGGTGTTCGAGAAATATAATTTTGAGCTTCCTCGAAGTGCAGCCTACATATCTAAGGCCACAGTCGCAAGATAAAATATAAATCACATGGATCTAGTTGCAGTTGATATGACTTTTACTTTCATACTGTTTTCCCCCTCTATCGGTCTTAACATATTGTGTCTTATTTTCTATGTAATTACAAGTGATGCATTTGTTTCCTCCACATTTATGAAAGCCTTTTATTTTACATGAAAGCCATGAATCTTTATCAGACATTTGTTTCTTTTCAGGTCTTAAAAAGCTAGGTGCAAATGTATTCCTCAAGGACCGACATTTTCGGAAAACAAACACCGGCTCTACTGGGAGTATGTCTGTTAGTATATTATCTTGTTTGAGTATATTATAATTTTTCTAAACAATACGTTTGATTTTTGGACAATAATCATTGTATGTAGTAATAAATGCCAATTGTTGTTCATTATTTGGTCTCAGAGTTTTTATCCATCTCTTTCATTTTGGACAGTAACATGTCTCTATCTATCATCTTGACTTTCTCAAGTGCCCTCAGTAGGACCACGTCGGCCCTGCTCCCGACCCAATATTCAGGGTCATTTATACCTCTTTTTAATATAGTAGTAACATAGTAACATAGTATCTGAGGTTGAAAAAAGACAATTTGTCCATCGAGTTCAACATATTTGTGGTCTCCTACGCAGTATTATTTTTGGACTAATTTTGTCTGATGCTGTACATCAATTCATGTTATTTCCTGTGTTTTATATGCATAATATATTTTGTGTTTTTTATTAAATTGTTATTCTTTAAAAAAAAAAAAAATCTTGTTAAGAGCCACTATTGTCTTGATATATTAGAGCGGAGCCTCCATTCTGCTTTACTTAAAATCCCGACAACAACTGACCGACATTTAAATGTCGGTATTTTGACCTTGTCTGTATTTTAAATGTCGGTATTTTGACCTTGTCTGTATTTTAAATGTCGGTATTTTGACCATGTCAGGATTTTGACCTTGTCGGGATTTTGACCGTTGGTCAATGGTTGTCGGGATTTTGATTGTAGGTAAATTGACTGCATCCCCTGTCTCCACAAGCTAACCTGACTGGCTTCCACAACTCCACAAGGCCTGTATACATAGGCAGAGGCCTCACTTGAAACCTAATGGGTTAAACCTGGGCAGGTGCAGTATTGTAAATATGAAGGCTGGAGGAGGGAGTGAGAGAGAAAAGAAGAGGAGATAATGGGTCAAAAAGAGGGGGTGGTGGGAGAGAAACAGACATGAGACAAACACGAGATAGACAAGGTGAGGGGAGACCGGGGATAAGAGAGGGGCAGAGAGAAAGGTGAAAGGGAGAGGAACCCAGCAGATTACTACATAATTCTTAAATCATTTTTTTTATTGTTATTCTTAACATGAAAATAAATAAATATAGATTTTTTTCAATGTCAAAATTTGTTGTTGTTGTATATACTGTAGATTTGCATGCAGCCACCAGGGGGCACTACTATGTGTACTGGTGAATATATAGTATGATGTGAGAATTTAAATGTGTTCGGAATGGGGGCAACGCAAATGTATAATATATAACTCATCCTCTCTGCCTATAAAATGTGAACTTGTCAACAATTTAAACTAATTCCAGCTACAGCTGGTAACCATAGAAGGGAATTCCAGCAATGTGCTACTCAATTATATGAGGCCTCATGCCTCTTTCTGATGTGATTGCTAAAGGTATCTTCGCTGTTCCTGCAACAGGTACAATACTACATTCATTATTTTTTTTATGTAACTGTTTATTGATGTTTTTATTATACAGTAATGAGTGGAACTGACATCCCAATATCAGAGAAAACTGATTTAATTGACTGTATCTGCTACTGTACATTTATATGTTTGAAAACTTCAGAGAGCATAAACAGGGGTACACACGTAGAGGTGTGTGCTTAAATTCTAAGCAATCTGACTAGATTGCTTAGAAGTTAAGCACACATCGATCCGTGTGTATGCCCATAGCGATAGCGATGCACGGCCCCGCGCGTCGCTATCGTTGACTCTATGCATGCCAAATCTAGTCAGATCGCTCACTTCACTGCTGGGTGAAGCGAGCGTTTTTTGTTTTTTTTTCCCCCTGAGTGTGTGCTGAGCGTCCATAGGTGTGTGCTGAGCGATCTGTGCTAGATTGCTCAGGACACATCTCTGGGACACATCTCTCCATGTGTACCCCCTCAACAGATCTTCTTTGAGTAAGGACTGTTAGTGCAAAGTATAGACTGTGATGGGTGTGAAATAAACAATCTTTTTTTTCTTGTAAGTGAAGGTAGAGACATGCTGGAGAGAATACAGCCTGGATTTGGCATATGGAACGTAGAACATTGACAGAGTTTATAGGACTGTCTCGTCAGACTGTTGGAGATATTGAGGTAAATATTGATAATGCTGATTTGATTACGTTATAACCTTCACAATAATGGGTAAGAGACAGTACGCAATTGGCGTATGGGGTACCGTAAGGGTACGCACTTAGCGTAGCATACGCTCGGCCGTGATCGAGACGCACATGCGGCACGCTCGCTCACAGCTTAATGAGTGGTGTCGAGCACGCTATAGGCGAGCGACTACCGTAATGCTACGCTACCAGCGTAGCGGACGCTCGAGACCACGAGGAGATCACGAGCGGCGCAGACGCTCACAAGATGATAATCAGTAAACCTTGAATGTAACACACAGAAAGGATACTCTTATGCTGTAAACCTTGTTCTGAAACACTGTAGCGATATAACGCTGCTTAACCTGATTAACACTAAAGCTGTTTGAACGATCGAGACGCTCCTATTACCCTCTGCAATGTAATGAACACACAATACCGTGCTAAGGTTCCAACACCTTTACTAACAAGCTATTAGTTATATTGAAAAGGGGAAACAGTTACAAGTCATACACTACAAGCTAACATATAATTCTAACAGAATATCTAGACAGAAATATACAATAGCGTCACAATCCTATACTATAACAGAGAGAGGGAATGGCCAATACAAACAGAGAATAAGTTGGTTTGCAGAGAATTACTTACACACACTGGGAACGATCGCTGTGCAGCCTGGTACCAGCTCCGAGTTAGTCAATATGAAAACCGTTTGTGGAGTGAGAGAGCTTTCCAGGCTGGCTGATCTTATATACACTGAGTACAGTATACTACAAAGGGACCTATAATCTCATTGTTCGTTGGACACAGGAATGTCTCCTCGTATCATAACAAAAGGTCATAGGTTAGTTTGAACAGGTGGGCTGTGACTATATCAAACTGCTCAGGTGGGAGGGAATCTGAAGATTCCCGCCGCATGGGTAATGAATCGCAAATATATGAAATGTCCAGAATCTACTAATGGCCATAACTATACGCAGGAGCGATTAATCTTTACCTAACCAACACCGGATTGTTGCTATTAAAATGTTCTTTAGTTAGGTACCAGACACAGCTGTTCAAACCCTGTCTGACCCTTCGTACCATACAAAGAGGAATTCCTCTGTCCAGCGACCATTTACATTAAACAAACTTACAGTCATTATTAAGGGGAACATTATCTATAAAACATACTATTTGGTGTTATTATTTAACGATTGAGTCGCCCGCTAGACGCACACAAACTCTACCGTAAATGCACATACCACGCGCTCGAGCGCATGGCCGAGGCGCCATCACGCGGCTGCGAGTATCCGCACGCACGGGAGAGAATGTGCACGTGCAGCAGGCACGCGCATGAGGTGAATATATGGCAACGTGTAGCATGATATTTTTCTGACTTTGACAATATAATAACCTCCGACTGCAGGTATTGCCTGATGAGCCTGCCTGATGTTTTAAAGTACAGTAGCATTCATCGTTACCTGTAGTTCGCAGTTAGTTACATAGGCCCCAAAATTGTCCAAAGTGAGGCCATCATTCTATTCCATTGTAGGAACAATATAGCAACTGCAATATAAATGAATAAACGTTTCAGTCTAACATAATATCACCATTTAGTTAAATAAATGGCAGTCCATAGCCCGAACTTTGTGGGCCCCATAGCAATAGTTTCAATGGTCACAACCCCAGAGATTCTAGAAAGAATCCTCTCTCCGCATTGGTTGTTCATTTTATGCCTTATTTCGTTTCTAGTTAACTTTATTATTCCATAGTAGTGCCATAGTTCATATCATGCACCAGAGTAGTGCCATAGTTCACAATCTACCATACAGCAGGGCCGTAACTAGGTGTGTGCCAGTTGTGCCTTGCACACAGTGCAACGGCACTTTGGGCACACCATCTGGCTCCCGCACGGCTGCTGCCCGCTTTCTCTCACTGCCTCCCGCCGACTACCGTTGCATCGCTGCCCTCGCTGGGGGGGGTTCTAATAATTTTTTACATGTAAAGAAGCCGAAGCCGCAGGCCGCTAATTAAGCACTGCCCCCTCTAGACTTTGGCTCCGCCCCTTCAAAGACCCACAAATCACGGGTTGTGCACTTGTGCTGTGTGTGTCTTGGTACTTGGCAGCTGCTGTAACCTCCGACTACCTCAGTTCCTCCACTGGCTGCTGCATCCTATAACTCAGGGGCATTCTAGAGAGGAGGAGGCCCGTGTGCAGGCTTTGTCCCGGCCCCTCCCCTCTAGCCGGAGACACAGAGACTCTGACCACTAGGGTCCCTAGTGATGTCCTAGAGCCTAGGGCGCATGCGCAGATCTCTGGGAAAATGACGTAATGGCCATTTTCACAGTGATATTCCTACTGCGCTTGCGGGAAACACCAGGAAAATGGTGTGGCGCCATTTTCCCAGTGATTTCTGCAGCGCTGCTGCTGCACCGTGGGACTCCGGAGGGTGAGTATTAAACATAATGGTTGCAGGGTGTGCTGTGTGGTCCACCCTGGAGGCGGGGGGCATGTGTGCAACGCACACACTGCACCCATTATAGATAAGCCAGTGCTATAACTGCAGGCCCATTATCTGATCCTCTCCCTGAAGACAATTTTAAGTGAAGCTATTCCAAAAATACTTATATATACCATAATGTGTAAAAGGGGACTCTACTTGCAGTATTGTGTAAAAGAGAACTCTACCTGCCATAATGTGTAAAAGGGGACTCTACTTGCCGTACTGTGTAAAAGGGAACTCCACCTGCCATAATGTGTAAAAGGGGACTCTACCTGCCATAATGTGTAAAAGGGGACTCTACCTGACGTAATGTGTAAAAGGGAGCTCTGCCTGGCGTAATGTGTAAAATAGGGCTCTACCTGCTGTAATGTGTAAAAGAGAGCTCTGCCTGCTGCAATGTGTAAAAGAGAGCTCTACCTGCTGCAATGTGTAAAATAGGGCTCTACTTGGCATAAACTGTGATAGGGGCTCTACCTGGAGTAATGTGTAAGTGGTGCTACAGTGTGGTGTAATTTGAATAATGGAGACTACTGTGCAGCGTAATATGAATTGGTATTATTTTGTGGCCACGCCCTTATATTTTGGTTTCGTGCCTATGGCACGACAGTCAATAGGTCGACCACTATTGGTCGACATGGACATGGTTGACATGGGGAAAATGTTGACACAGTGAAATGGGCGACATGAGATTTTTTAACAGTTTTGGTGTCGTTTTCTGCGCAAAATAACCAGGATCCCTAATTAGTGCACCACGTCCCATTGCATACTGCTGCCAGGTGCCTTGCTCCACTACCGCTGCACTTGGCACAGGTTACTATTCCCAATCACAGTCCATGTAGATGGTAAAGTATGAAAAAGGTAAAAATATATTTGTTTATTATTTTTTTTTGGGGGGGAAGCCATGTCAACCTTTTCATGTGTCAACCTGTCTGGGGTCTACCGTTTTACTGTGTTGACCTTTTTTCCATGTTGACCCTGTCTATGTTGACCAATAGTGGTCGACCTAAGTACTGTCGATGTACCATCTGCATGCCACATTATTATGCCACACTACAGTGCCTCCAATTTATATTGTGCCACATTACAGTGCTTCAGTTCATATTATGTAACATTATAATGTCCTCCAGTTCATGTTATGTAACATTATAGTGCCCTCCAGATCATATTATGTAACATTACAGTGCTCCAGTTCATATTATGTCACATTATAGTGTCTTACAGTTCATGTTATGCAACATTACAGTGCCCTCCAGTTCATGGTATGTAACATTACAGTGCTCTCCAGATCATATTATGTAACATTATAGTGCCCTCCAGATCATATTATGTAACATTACAGTGTCCTCCAGATCATATTATGTAACATTACAGTGCTCTCCAGATCATATTATGTAACATTATAGTGTCCTCCAGTTCATGATATGTAACATTACAGTGCCCTCCAGTTCATGTTATGTAACATTACAGTGCTCCAGTTCATATTATGTAACATTACAGTGCTCTCCGGATCATATTATGTAACATTATAGTGTCCTCCAGTTCATGTTATGTAACATTACAGTGCCCTCCAGTTCATATTATGTAACATTACAGTGCTCTCCGGATCATATTATGTATTATAGTGTCCTCCAGTTCATGTTATGTAACATTACAGTGCCCTCCAGTTCATATTATGTAACATTACAGTGCTCCAGTTCATATTATGTAACATTATATTGTCCTCCAGTTCACGTTATGGTTCATTATAGTGTCCTCCAGTTCATGCTATGTAACATTCTAGTGCCCTCCAGATCATATTATGTAACATTACAGTGCTCTCCAGATCATATTATGTAACATTATAGTGTCCTCCAGTTCACATTATGTAACATTAGAGTGCCCTCCAGATCATATTATGTCACATTATAATGCCCCCAGTTTTGATTATGCCACACTATAATGCCCCCAATACATTATAACATACACTACCCCAGTAGGCAGCATTATCCTACATAGTAGACTAGTAGAAGATTATGGGTTGATTCAGAGGTGGAGTTAACGCTGATGTTTGTTGAGTTGAGCCATATTTTTTTGCAATGCTGACACGTATGAGTCGCACTGCACAAGTGTGGGGATTGGTTAGCGATGCAATCACAGTGAGAATTTCAATGTTTCTAGGAGGTAACACTGGTGGCTTGTCAAACAAAGGAGTGTCGCAGTCAATAACTGGGTGTTCATTCAGCGCTGTGCTGACCCCGACATATTAGTTCCAAGAAACATTATCAGCAGTGTCGAAGTCAAAAATATTACATAGAAAGAACATACAAACTCTACACACATATGTCGCTATACTTGCAAATACGCGCAGCGAGCACAGCAATATATGGTAACACATGCATTTACACGGACATGCCACAGAGATGGATTCGACACTTATTTCATACAGTACATAATTATAATAATATCAAGCGTCAGACATCATAATGATTTAATATTATATAATGAAGTAATGTCATGTATGTGTATTATTTGAACGAAGCAAGATATACCTGTCATATTTACTATTAAAGCAACCAGATTAATGTGTAGATTCATTTGATACTTGTTATTAAGTTGTAGGACATTGCAACAAGGAGTTATGATTAAATGTATGAAAGCTAAAATCACTCTTATTAGGATGGTGGACAGGAAGCTCAGGCCAGCCCCTTTTGATGTCTTCAAAGCTGAACCTGTTTAGCATATACAAATAGACTAGTGACTCATCATGAATGAGAAAGTTCCCTCCCCCAAAACTAGATAGCACATTGCTGATCACACAGGAGGCAGTTGCTGTTTTTGTCCCAGACGATGATGGAGTGCCTGCATAATTTTACACAGAGAGAGAGAGTGATATGGAGGGACGTATATATTAAGAGAAAGATATGGTAATTGTATCGCTGGCCTGTATCTGTATGTATTATGTATTAACTGCTTACTGTATGAGTTGTAACCATGTAACTATAGGTATACTGTACATTGTAATATATTGAATCCATATCCTTTTAATAACAAATATATACATCAATGAGCTTTGGAACTCAGATAATGTGTGGGTGTATTGATTTCTCTTATGGGATGCAGTGTTTTGCTATGTATAGTGCACATTCATGGCACATGGTAATAAGAGGTGCAGGCGTTTACAATATATATTAGAGTGGGCATTTTAAATATTTGTTAGAAAGCAATTTGGTATTTACAGATGAGGGCTCTTTCGGGATATCATGGTCTTAATGATGCACTGTACATTATAAATGTGACGCTATGGTCGATCAGCATGTGGTGGACGCATCGTGAAGCTGAGAAAATCATATCCGTGTGTTCTGTTGTGTTATCAGTAAGCCAATGATATGAAAATTCAAGGGACAATGTGTTTCTCATAATATTTAAGATGCTAAAATGTATTTTTATTGTTGCAAAACAAAGTTCAAATAAGTCACAATGTGTTTGATTCAGATTGGATTGTTTATCTGTTAAGTAGATTTAAAAGTACATTTAAAAGTTGCTGCATAGCCTTGATATAGTTTTTTTTTAAACTCAGGCCTAAAATAACTTCTGGTGCTTGTATAATGTGTGATTTCTTTGTGACAAAGGAAACCGCATGGTCTGTCCTCCATTTTGGACTAACCACATGGCCTGTCCACCATCTTGTGTAAACCTCATGGATGTGGAAGGGGGAGGAGCAGTGGCCATTTTAGGAAGGTCACTTTCTAAATAGCTGATTTTCAGTCTGCTCAGAACAATCAGTTTCCTTTGTAACATCAAGCACCATTTATGAGTTACCAATGCATTTATTTAACCCATGCCATAGTCAATTTCAAATGGTTTCAGTTGGCCCTAGTGAGAGTAAATGGTGAGATAAGGTTTTTTTTTCTTTCCTTCTTGTCTGTGCGTAATTACTTGACATCAAGTGGGGGGTTGCAAACAGATAGAAAAAGGAAAGAAATGGTTTTGGTTTTTTTCTTTTCCTTCCAAGACTTGTAGAATCTGCTTACTAGGGAGGATAGCCATTGAAATGCAAATTAACCTGTGTAACTGCTTTTTTTTTAGCAGTGAAAAGCAAATAGCTTTGATATGCAAATAAGAGGTAAGGTGTCTCATAGGAGACCAGTGAATGGTACATATATATATAATATTATTATAATTATGTGTATATTTATATCAGTGTATGTTCTGCAGGATAGCTATCCAATCTGAATCATATCATTTAAATTATAGATTATTGCTAGATTCATTTAGATCTGTGTGAAACCGGATACATTTGTTGCTGTATAGGTAAATTTGAAATAACAGTATTTAAGGAAGTAAGTGTAAAGACACAAACACAGTTCTGGCATGGTTGTTAAGAAAAAACTGGGTGTTGTGTTAAGTGAGCGATTATAGTTAGTATTGCTCACATTTATAGAGACTGTGTGGTTTGTTGAATTGCGTACGCACATTGGTACACGTGGTACGGAACGTGAGGACAGCGTACAAAAAAAGATGCACATGGTGCAAGGCCGCACACGTGGCATAGGGGTACGCACGGTTGTGTAATTACGCAAGCTTGCGTAGGGTTGTGTGCGCATAATAAAAGCACATTATATTTGTTCAATTAAGGTGGGATAGTAGACATTTAATACAATAGCACATAACTACCCGGTTTCTAAAGCAGATTAGTATAAAACTTTAGTTTAAAAACTGTATTGCCTCTGGGGGTAAAGCTGCCAATCAGAACGAGTGAAAATTTTCTGTACAGAAAAAAACAAAGCATATTTGAGTGAGTGAAAGCGGAGTGAGTGGAGCTGAACCCAGGAACTAAGTGGTCTAAGTGGTCTAAGTGGCTGGAGTGGTAACACTGGGTTAGTAGAGGCCCGGTGGCGTATGGTTCGCTACCTTGCATGATTAGAACTAAGTGGTCTAAGTGGTCTTAGTAATCCCATAGAACTAAGTGGTCTGGAGTGGTCTAGGCTAAGTGGTCTACAGCAATCGTAGGGCATATAGATAACTAGTATCTATAGGTTGTGCTATTGCATCGCATGTCCGTGTGTTCTGCACAGCACAACGTGATACCATTGTGTCATATGCGCTGTGGAAGAGCATACACAGACGTGATTGTATAGACAAAGGGGTTTTCCTGTGATAACATCGGGAAATCTCCCTGGTGGGCTTCATTGGAAAGGGTGAAGGATAGTTATCTAATTTCTCTGTTTTTAACCCTACAAACAATTCCAGTTGAAAGATACCGAAAAGGAATTTTTCGCTGCCTCTCACAGGAAAATATTCCAACAGAACTTCCACCGAAAGAAATTACGGTGCTGTAAGGTCTGATAGGAGCCCTAAGTTGGGTACATCGCCTTCGCTATCGACAGTGTATGGTAGTACCGGCCAACGTGGGCGAGAGGGGGTGGAAGCGCTCGGAGAACTTTCACCGTCGCCTTATATTGAGTATTTTGGTATTTGTGGGAATAGCCGAGAAGGCAAGACCCACAAATAATGGGAGCCAGTTGCTCAACTAAGGGACGTATGGTAGGCAGGGTTCAGGCAGAAGAGTTGGGACCGAGAAGGTCAGACTAAAAACCAAGAAGGTATTATGTGTGGAAAATATGGTCCACATGCTGAAGTTTTTTGCAATGAATGGTTACGTTTGACTGACAAAGATAGGGTACCATTCCCTAGGGTGGGCAGCTTTGAACCAGAGGTATTGCAGAACTTAAGGATAAGGATATGTCTGATAAAATCCCGAAAACAAAGGGTCAGACATACAAATTGTCAAGAGGGGTTGGTGAGTTTAATCCTAAGGTAGTGCAGGTGGTATGTCTAACCAAAGTCATATAAGACAAGAATGGAAATATAAGGACTGTTTGAACTTGTAGCAACAATAAACAAGTAGAAAGAAAAAAAAATAGAATGCAAGTACACGGCCATATGTAGATGTGGAAGCAGTTACGGCCAACATATAAATTATAGAAAATAATAAAAATATGAAAAATATGACTGTAACCTATATATGTACTAATGAATGTTGAAGTTTTATTTAGGAGGAGAAGGTGACCTGATTGTTTTCAGCCATTTCTCATGTACCCAGAGGAGTATCCAACCAGTAAAAGAAGAGCAGTAGCCTGTGGGGGAAGTGGCTGAGACCAGTGGAACAGGTAAGTATGGTATCATTCGTGTACATATATAGTAAAACCCAAAAATAAAACAAAAAAATCAAGAAAGTAACGTCAGAAATGGAGAAAAACCTGTCCGCACATTAGTATTTGCCAGTAGGAAAGCGGACAGAGACAAGGTAACACCAGGGTATTTCTTTCAGTTATCATATAAGAAGTATTCATTCCTAGTAATGCCCCTAGTCAAGATGAGCTCAGAAATGTTTGTTGAACCATGTACAGACCCTTAATACGGGATGAGAAGGATTGAATGAATACTTCGCATGACCTAGAAGCTTGTTAAACTTTTTTTTTTTTTGTCTTTTGCAGTAATAGAAAACTCTCCATCTGGATAAGACCACTGGTAAACACTAATTCGGCAAATGGGAGGTGGCTGTCTCTGTGCTAATGGACGGGCTCAATAAGGCATTGAGGGTCAGGGTGCAGACTTCTTTGCAAAATTGGAAAGGGGTCACAGTAGCTAATCTTAGAGATTGTGCTATTGAACATCACAAGAATAGTGCTAGGCGCAGAGAACAACAGGTGGAGAGGTTGAGGACGGTAGGTATACTAGCACATACAGGAAAGACCCATCAGTCCAAACCCCAGATCCCTAATGGTCAATAATATGTTACACTTGTAGGAAGGAAGGACATTTTGCCAGAGATTGTAGGAGTAGTAGAACACATCGTCAATATAGACCCCCTAGACAGAAAACACAAGCCACATTATTAAACACATAGACGGGACCAAGGGACATATAGTAAGGAATCATAAGCCATATAGAAAACACAGATTCGGCTAATGGGAAGAACAAAATAAATGCAACATTACCCTTTGACAAAACTTGCTGGAGTTAAGATGGGGCCTCTAAACTTTTGCTTTTTTTTTCCTAGCAGAAATGGCCCCTGATTAACTTAATTTTGTTAGATATGATATACATATACTGTGCTCCCGCTCAGGAAGTACAAAGTATGTTAGACACCCACGAAGACTAATGTTACATTTCACTGTTCTAGATGCATGTCCATCACAGGTAGAGGAAATTATCTCACAGATACCAGGTTCCCTATGAACTTAGGATGGACAGGACACTGGATTGATGGCTGGGATAGTCCCAATAGCGATACGATAAAGACAGAATTTTTTTAAGGGGAGTAGACCAAGTAGAGAATCACTTCCCCGTAGTGCCCAATCCAGTTGTCAAATTTTTATAAAATCTTCACCTCTACAAACTCATCTGTCACCAACCTCTATTCTGTTTCTCTTCAGTTTCCTCTTCATCTTTTGCGTTCACACAGGGTGGTACAATACATGGACCCAAGTACAGTTCAAACTCCACATGTCCTTCAGAGTTCTGCCCCAACCCAGTATATCTCAACAGCACGATAACACCAGTATTACTGCAGTGTGCCTTGTCATGCACAAAGGGTGGAGAATGGGAATACTGGTGAAGGGAAATTTTGTATAGACACTGATATGCCTGTTGGCGAATGGCAAACCTGACATTTTCTTTTTCATTTTCTTCTTCCTTCTCTCCTCTAGAGATGTTTCTTTTTTCTTTTCTTTTTTTGGGTTATGCTCATGGTACTCTACATTGCAAACACACGATAGTAAATTAAAATGAAAAAATGTATGTTCCCTACAGGAAAAGGCAGTCTGGAGGACAAAGGGGTATGGCCAGGAGTCCTCAGGACTGTGGACAGGTGGACACGGTAAGCCAGTAGCCCCCAGAGGATACCTTCCAAGTCTAGATGAGGTGGCACACGGTCTGACTCATCTAGGCAAAGAGGGTATGTGCAGGCTGATGAGAGCCTACTGGTGTGCGCCAGGATTCTATTCTCATGCAGGTAAGAGAGCAATGACCTGTCTTAATTGCTTGAGAAAGAATATTGGTAAGGCAATACCAACAGAGCCATCCCATATCCCTCCTGCAGACGGATCTTTTCAGGAAATACAAATCGACTTCGTACAGTTAACACTCTTTAGGAATTATTGTTATGTATTGGTGTGCACTGATTTTTTCTCAAACTGGGTAGAGGCATTTCCTGCCGCCACGGATGCTGCGGTGTTTACCGCAAAGAAAAATTGCGCAGAAATTTGTGTGTAGATAATGGTACCCCTAGAAGTAGGAGCAAAGCTTGAAATTGTACCATTGTGATCATAGATACTGCCAATAGTATTATGTAGCATCAGAACAACTCCCAGATCTTCACTTGACGAATCATCCTCTTCGAAATTTGTTTTTGTTTTTGGTATTTGTGTCTTTTTGGGTTGTTTTTGGAAGACAACCTCATGTCATGATTGATCCGCACAATGATCAGAAATACACCAATGAGGTGACAGTACAGTACCTTATTGAGATGAGCCAGCATTTGAGAACTTGACAAAAGAACTTGAAACTGTTGATTGCTGGTATGCCAAATACTAACTGTCTTGATTGTGAACCAAGAGACTGTGTGATTGTTCTTACGCTCAGGTTGCCTAATAGACAGGTGGGAAGGACCATACCAAGTTTTGTTGACAGCACTATCCCAGTGAAAGTAGCCGAGAGAGAGAGACTTGGCTCCACGATTCCCATTGCAGGAAAGTCGGTAGTCCAGAAGGAACTTGTAAATGGAGTGAGATCGCAAAAGTATCACCAGAGACTCTGTTCCGTGAAGACTGAGAGGCGGCACTGTTGAACACTACCTGAGCGTACTAAAGGATTGCAGAAAGACCAGTCATTGTAATTGATTTGTTATGAACAAGAGTTGTTTTGTTCTATTTCTCTTTTCTCTGTTTCCCGCTGACAAGCATTTTTTTTCAGGATATTCTATTTTTGCGAGGTTTTTTTTTATGAGGAGTCGAATGTGGGACTGGAACTGGTTCTGGAGAAAGGAGTGATTTCCTTATAGGATCCCAGGATTAGCCGATCAGTTTGTTAAAGCCAGAGAAAAATCAAAGTCTAGTAGTTATGGAGTTCGGA
The DNA here is from genome assembly GCF_028390025.1 of Pseudophryne corroboree. Classification (NCBI taxonomy): domain Eukaryota; kingdom Metazoa; phylum Chordata; class Amphibia; order Anura; family Myobatrachidae; genus Pseudophryne; species Pseudophryne corroboree. Next base: position 376,223,471 of record NC_086445.1, on the reverse strand, counting down.
GGTAATCAGGAACAATCAGACAATGGCTATTCACACATTGCAGATAAAGAGCTCATTAATATATGTGGAAGAAAGGTTTATGAGTGGCTCTCCCCAAACTCCGAAGGTTTATGTTATTTAGGAAGGACACTACTTATAACCCTTGTTCAATTATTAAACAGACCTAGCATACGTTCCAGAAATGGAAACAATGTTCAGAAAATGATAGGAATATGTAGATCATGAAAATTTTATATGTCACTTTCACGATTTGTTTGTGTCTTCTTCATCTACCCAGCAGAACCTCAATTAAATCCAAACATCAGTGTACAAAGACGTAGGTACATGTATGTGTGAAATGTTCATCGCAAATCAGACATTATAGGTCAAAGCACTGTCCCAGCATACTCTATAGGTTGAATGTTGTCCCACACCCAACCAGTGGTCCCGTGACCGCCGAGTGTATATAGAGGCGATCAGTGTGTGACTGATGTTGCGTCTCTGTACAGAAGCGGCAGATTAGAGGGGCTGGTGGTGGGCGTCTCTATACAGACCCTAGCGGCTGTGGCATTAGCATATTTTTACAGTACCAGTGCATACAAAGATGCAGTCGTGACTGGATAAGCATCAACTTCTAAATAAGGCCATATATCCCATTGACCTCTTATCTCACCCTTTTTGCCAATGGAGACTCCAAATCAGGAACGTGTGGTGAGGTAAATGGCTGGGGAGGCACTGGCTAGTACCAGACCCAGATTAACACACAATATATGAGCCCAAGGGTTCATGTGGGCATTATACACAGGTGTGGCAGTATATACTGCTGGAAATTTGGTGAGTTTTGATCAGAGATGTGCAGACGATAGGCACTACCTCACCTGCCATAGACTTTTTACTCCAGAGTTTTGGCTATAAAAATGATTAGACTAATACAAAACAGATATTTCTAATATATTCTTTGTATTTTTCATATATTTTATAAAGTCAAAACTCTATTTTATACGTTAGTATGACAGGAAAGGCTCTGCCTTACCTGCCTCACCCCAGCACATGTCACTGCTCCAAATGCTCTATTACTGTTTTTGAATGGCAGCCTCACATTTGGAGGCCTTCTGGGCTGAACAGACTGCAGTTTATTATAAGTATAAAAACAGAGGAGGAGGAGACTGGGACCAACCATTCCTGCCTGAGGGGGATACTCCCTATTGCAGGAGATTTATTTTGAGCTGAGAGCTTATATATTTCATTACATTGTCCCTTTCTAGGACAGTCCTGGGTTATCCAATTAGCTGCCGAATTTGCCTTGCAGGGAATAGCTGTGGGTTCATGCCCAGAGCCATAAAATAATCTGTCTCTTCCCCCAAGCAGTAAACTAGAGGTTCTCAAATGTGGTCCTCAAGGCACCCCAACAGTCCAGGTTTTAGGTATATCCATGGCTCAGAAAAGATAGTTCAATCAAATTCACCGAGGTGCTAATTAAGTCACCGTGGACAAACATGGTGATAATGTTGATATTATCTTAGACCGCAAAGCTATACCTTTAAATACACTATTACCGTGGAGCCGTTAATGGCCGCTAGATTACGTGCACGTGCTACGCACTCCGTACGCTATTTGCGTACAGAGTCCCGTACGTGGTACGTACTTGATGTACACACGCCGCGCTGAGTGTACGGAGTACACACAGCGAGCGCACGCACAATTGATAACCTTTTAAATCTTGTTAATGATACAATGTAATGATATGCTTACACTTTAAACCCTTAACAGTAAAGTACTGCAACGATGTTATACCTTTAAACCTTAAGTAGCGCTGGCGATACAAAGTACCCGCAGTGCGTACACCTTATCAATGCTATACACCTTATACCGATAAATCTACTTTAAAGCCCATGCAGGAAAGTGAAAACACAACACTGTTTCTGTAGTTGAAACCACAGGGTTCTAAGGCCACCGTGGATTGATTCCAAAAGATAAAACAATACAATTTATACACTACAGGCTAACAAGTAAATCTAAACAGAATAATGGCTACAGAGAATGTACGTACGTGAGAATATTCGCAAGCGCAACCCGAGCTCAGTCCTTCGCTGGTCATACAGATAGCGTTTAGAGTCTTCTGACCGGCCAGGCAACAATGGTCCTTTTATACACAACATGCATACACATACAATGGTCACTGTAATCTCATTGTTCATTGGACACAGAGATAAGTCTCCACATTACAGCAAAGGTCATAGGTGGATTTGAAAAGGTAGGCGATGTCTTTCCTCAACTGCTCTAGTGGGTGGTATCCTCTGGATTCCCGCCGCATATGTAATTTACAGTAAATACAGTTAATGTTCATAATCTACTTTTGTACATAACTATACGCAGGAACAAGCGATCTTTCTCTAACTAACACCGGAATGTTACCCTCATAAAACCCTACAGCTGGATACTAGACATCACCTTCCAACCTTTATCTGACCCTTCCTATCATGCAAAGGCGAATCTCTCTGTCCAGGAACTGTTTAAACTAATAATACTCGCTGACATGGTCTAGGGGAACTATATCTAAAATGTACGCTATATGGGTTAAATATGTAATGTTCTAATAACACGCTACACGCTCACAAACTCTACCGTAAATGCGCATACCACGCGCCAAGGCGCATGACCGTGAAAGCTCCATTACGCAAAGTGCGGATATGTGCACGCACGGCAGAGCGAGTGCACGCGCAGCGGCATGTGCATGGGGTTAGTACAAGGCATATGTATTACGATATTTTTTACTTTGACAGTCCACCCTTTGGCAGTCAACAATAACTGCCACTATCTAAACATTAAACAGAAAAATATACAATACAATATCTATAAAATAATTGGATGGTAGGAGGAGAGGAGTAGGCGGGAAATGTATGGCCTAGTGGGATAGTAAAAGCATGTATGTATGAAATCCATGTCTGAGGGGCATGTATCATCGTGCCGTATATGTTCTAGATAAGCTTCGAGGTATTGCGAAGTATACATTAAATCCTTCTTATCCCGTATTAAGGGTCTGTAAGTGGGCCAACAAACACTACCGAGCTCTTTTCGGCTTCTTGTTCCAACAAATGGGGTGCACATTTAGTTGATGATACATGGAGGGGGAACATATGTGAATGCTAATATGTGGATATCACCTGTCGACTATGTGTGATACTACCTGAAGGTTGTAGAGATGAAGATAAGACACGTATCACAAATACATTCACATAACAATTGTGCAATCATCCTTGGGTGTTGGTTGAAGTCTTGTCCGGATGGGTGTATCCTTGCTGTGGGTGATAATCAAAGTCTTAAAAAGTCTTTAGAGTGTCCATCAAAGTCTTTAGTGTGTCCATCAAAGTCTTTAGAATGTCCATCAAAGTCTTCAGAATGTCCATCAAAGTCTTCTTCCGAATGGATGTATTTTTGCTTGAGGGGAAAACAAAGGAGAAACGGGTGAAAGAAACGGACCGTGGAATCACGTCTTATCACAACATTGTCTCGATTGATGGGTCATAAATTAAATCAGTTGTTGTAACAATGCCCCTGCTCCTCAAACTCATCACTTTGGTACTGCGCTTGCGCCGCGTTAAAAATCGAACACATCTGAGGGGCGTGGCCTGGCCGGCATCAGGGAAGGTCGTAATCAGGTGGAGCTCCGGCCTGTGTCCCCTTAAAGCTGTGCCCTGCCCTGACTAATATAGGCCCACAGCTCATTTCCTCCCTCACGAGCTAGCTGTGCTTCCTTGTGCCCGGAGGTCGGTGCTGCGGAGTCGGGGGGGCCCTCCATTGCCCCCTGCGGATTGCGGCCTACCTCTGCTGCAGGAGCCGGGGCCTCGATTCCGGAGACGAGCCGCCGGGCGGTGCTGCCTGCTGGACCCGGGGCTGCCGTGTCGCTGACCGCCTCCCCTGTTAGGACACCACCTCTCGCCGCTGGACGCTCCGCCTGTCGGGCCGGGATCCCGACCGAAGACCAAGTGGTGCGGAGCTTGCTTAAGGTAAGGCCCGGGGCGCGTGTGTCGGGCGGCGGCCATCTTGCGGTTGGCGCCGCTCGGCGTCCGGGCCCTGCAGCACAGCCCGCGGCGGCCCTCCGAAGCTCCTGGGCCCTGAACACCCTCACCCACACCCCCAGCGCTCCCACCGGGCTGCCTAACCTGCCTGGCAGCGGTGGACGACGGCACGGGCCGCGGGAAGTCCCAGGCTTGAGGGCTGGACGGCGGCCATCTTGGGATTGGCATCGCCCTCACTATTCTCCAGGAGGGACAGCATCCAGAGAGCTGACACACAGAACCTCCTGCAGCATCCCCCCCTGACCCTGCTGGCTCACAGTTCTTGTGTATGCAGCCTATCCCCACTGACACCTGAGTGGGGTCTAGATGGATGCGGCAGACACTGCTTTCTCCCTCTGTATTACCTCCACGTTCGGCTCCCCCTGCACCATCCCACTGACACATCTATGTTACAGTGGAGCCTAGATTTTTCACATACTGCCTATGGAGTGAGTTGCAGTGTCGGAGCCTTATGACTACACAAACTCACTGTTTCCTTACTGCAATACTTCCATATTGATGGCCGGCTAGCCACTTCGTTTCTGGGGTGACGTGCCGGCGCTGGCCCTGATGGGAGGTTGCTCTAATCACACAATGAAACTTCTGCTGACTTACTGACGCGACTGAGGTGCCCCATGGTGAGAGGTAAGAAGGGATCGCAAGGGAGAGGAAGGAAGTCGCATAAACTCACTCCGACGTGCGCAATGGATTCTCCAACTTCGGTCGGTATGAGGCAATTTCTCCTTCCCCAGGGTTCTGCCCCCACGATGGATGAATCCTCGCCCCCAACCCCACGTCTCTCGCCTGTTTCGGACTCGGCTTCTCAAGTGGGGTCCCATGGGGCAGGCTTGCACCCCACGACGGATCCGGGAAGCCTCTCCCAGATTCTGAACCTTCTCCAGGCCCTCCCAACGAAGCAGGACTTTGAACATCTGGAAGGCAGGGTCAGAGAAACTGTCCGCTCGGAGATTGCCGTGGTTCAGGCAGAAATAACACATATTGGTTCCCGTCTGTCTTCGTTGGAAGGCTTCTCTTCAGACACGGCAGCAGCACACAACGCCCTTAGGGCCACAGTTCTTAAGCAGGCGACTAGCCTCCAACAGCTACAAGACCGTGTAGAAGATTTAGATAACCGCGGAAGGAGAAATAACCTGAGGATTCGTGGGGTCTCGGAGGACATCTCGCCAGACCGCCTTATTGACTTCCTTACGACAGTTTTCAACGAACTCTTGGGACGTGACCCTGCTTCAACGATCGAGTTCGATAGGGCCCACCAAGCCCTGAGACCTAGGGGAGCACCGTCCGAACGCCCCCGCGACATCATCTGCCGCTTACATTACTACGCAGAAAAAGAGGAGATCCTCCGCAAGACCCGTCGTATGGATGTGATAGAGACTGCTTCTTATAGGATTCAGATCTTCCAAGATTTATCGTGGACAACCCTTCAAAAGCGAAGAGCTCTACACCCACTTACTGCGGAGCTCCGGAAGCTGGGCATTAAATATAGATGGGGCTTCCCTTTTGGCCTCCAGGTCTCGCAAAATGGGAAACTGTACTCCTTTAAAGACCCCTCCGACTTGCCCCTTTTCTGCCAAGCTTTGGGTGTGCCACAGGTCTCTCTTCCGGAATGGCAGGAACCCCTGAATCATGGTGTTCCACCGGAACTCTCTCACCTTGATAATGACTGGCACCTTGTCCACTGTAACCCAAAACCTCCTAGGGAGCAGCGTTCCCTCACGCAGTCAGCGAAGAAATGAGGGTCTCTACTTGGTTCGGGACATTTACTTCAGCAATTTTAAGTGACCCTTATTTAGTTTAACATGTTTACTGACGACTCGGGGGATTTCCTTGCCGTTCGGCGCACTTTCCCTCGGGAGGCGTGGTCGGGGCATAGGGATCGCACTCGACTCGACGAGCACCCATCTGACCTGTATAGGTTGGAGGTATTTGTTCTCAGTTAAATGCTATTTATCTAAAATGTTTCCCCCTCCCCCTTTTATAGTTGTGTGATTGAACTGTTAGATATATCCCTGATTGTGATGCCAATTTTCCTGTCGGGGCTGGGGCTGACACGGACCCCCAGATCGCCCCTGCACCGCCCGAATATTCTCGGTCTTCGATGCGATTAACGCATCCGAGCTCCCGAGAGGCGGTAGTGTGTTCTATTCTATAGTCACTGATTTCATCGGTTGATTTTTGTTAGAGTTAAGTTCTTTGAACTTCCTTCTTCATGTTTTCTTTGCCTCTGTTTCATTCTCTTTGTCTTTTCTCCCCCTCTCCCCAATGTGTGGTTCTCTGTCTAGTGAGCGGTTCTGCCCTCCTTGTCGGACTCAGCACCCTTCCTTGGTACCCAGACGATGGCGGTTGACCCCAAAGTGACAACTATAAAATTGGTTTCTCTTAATGTGAAGGGCCTCAATGTCCCGGAGAAACGCTCAAGGGTGCTCAGAGACCTCTTTGCATTTAGGGCTGATGTTGCTTTTCTACAGGAAACGCACTTTAAAATGGGAACGGCCCCAGTTCTCAAAGACCGTAATTACCCACACTCCTTTTATAACAACAACAGCAAAGGTAAATCTTTGGGTGTCGCTATTTTGATATCCAAACGCTTGCCCTTTTGTGACATTACGTTTGAGTCTTTGGAGGAGGGTAGAACGCTTCTAGTGAAATGTAAACTGTTTGACCAGCTGTATACGTTTATTAATCTGTATGTTCCCAATCAATCACAACCTAGCTTCTTAGTGAAGGCTCTCAACCGTATTGCCCCCTTAGTTGTGGGTATCCCAGTTATTGGAGGTGATCTTAATTGGGCCCTCCAGCCGGAGGTGGACATCTCTGGGAACCCGACAAGGCCCTCCCTAGCATCGCACCGTAGAGTGCGTCGATCCCTTCATGACCACCAGCTGGCCGACACTTGGAGACTCCAACATCCCGGGGACAGGGATTACACATTCTATTCCAGACCCCACGACACCTACTCTAGGTTGGATTATTTTCTCCTGCCCCATAGATTTTTGCACCTAGTCAGGGAAACTGATATTGGTCTAATTACCTGGTCGGACCATGCTCCCGTCTCCCTGACCCTGGAGACGTCCTATCCACACTCGAAACAATGCACTTGGCGGTTGAATGAACAACTTCTAACGGATACGAGGTTCCAACCCCAGCTACTCGAGACATTAGAGAATTATTTCCTAGCTAACGAGACGCCAGATGTCTCCCGGGTCACGGTGTGGGAAGCTCACAAGTGTGTTTTGCGGGGGAAGCTCATCCAGTTAGGTTCCATGCTGAAGAAAGAAAGGCTGGGAGAAAAGGCTACTTTACTCCAACGGTTGAGGGACTTGGAGACAACGCATAAGACAAGCCCGTCTTCATCGGTGCTGACCGCACTGACCGAGACGAGAGCAGCTCTCAACACCCTGCTGTTCGCAGACATTAAGAGGGATTATAGGCTGTGCAGGAACCACTTTTATCAATGGGGTAATAGACCGGGGAAGCTTCTGGCTAGGGCGCTCCGCGCGCAGAGGGCCACGCTGTTTATCCAGTCAATACAGGATGCGGCAGGGACCCACCGCACCTTTACAAAAGATATTGCTGGAGCCTTCCACTCTTACTACACTAAATTGTACAATCTTCAGGAGTCTGGAGCCTCTGGATCACTATCGGTTACTCGAGACTTGGTGGAGAGATACCTTAGTGCCGCGGGACTTCCTAAAATATCAGAGGAAGATAGCGCTTGGCTAGACGCCCCCTTTTCTCTCCCAGAATTGGAACAAGCTCTTAAGGAGACCCCTTCTGGGAAGAGCCCGGGCCCTGATGGCTATACTGTCTCTTATTATAAGCTTTTTAAAAATTCCCTCTTACCTAAAATGCTATTGGCGTTCAACGAGGTTTCCGATAATCGCGGTTTCTCCCTTCAATCACTAGAGGCTTTCATCACGGTCATACCAAAGGAAGGGAAAGACCCGACCCAATGCGCAAGTTACCGCCCGATATCCCTCCTTAACACAGACATCAAGCTGTTCGCTAAACTTATAGCTAACAGATTGAAGCTACTACTCCCCAATATTGTACATTCGGATCAGGTGGGTTTTATACCCGGGAGGGAAGCCCGTGATAATACGACCAAAATCATTGATTTGATACATTTAGCCTCGAATAGCCATAAACCGATAGTGGTGCTTTCAACCGATGCCGAGAAGGCATTCGACCGAGTCGATTGGGTTTTTATGGAGGGGGTCCTGCGACACATAGGGCTGGGACCTGTCAGCTTGAGCCGCGTTTTAGCACTATATAATTTCCCAACTGCGAGGATAAAAATAAATGGAGACCTATCCCATCCAGTTCCGATCAGGAACGGTACTAGACAAGGATGTCCCCTTTCGCCCCTAATCTTCGTTCTTTGTATGGAGGCTCTGGCGGGATCCATTAGACTGAATCCCAACATCTCGGGACTCATGGTGGGGGGCAGGGAATATAAACTAGCGCTGTTCGCAGATGACCTGTAAGCTATTATGTCGAATCCGGTGGTCTCAGTCCCCAACCTGATGTCCGAACTTGATAGATATAGTTCCCTGTCAAATTTTAAGATTAACTTCTCTAAGTCAGTGGCAGTGACTGTTTCACAGCCCTCCCGAGCTCTTGATGGCCTCAAACGATCCTTCCCCTTCCATTGGTATCCTTCTAGCTTTAAATACCTGGGGGTCACCCTACATAAAGATCTATCGCGCCTTTTTGACGAAAATTTCAAAAAATTGCTTGCCTCACTTCGCTCCGAGTTCCGGGAATGGGGCAACGGGAGGTTATCCTGGTTGGGGAGGCTCAGTGTCATTAAAATGAACGTTTTGCCGCGAGTCCTCTATCTCCTCCAGACGCTCCCGGTCTCCATTCCCAAAGCTTGGTTCAGAGATCTACACAATTTGGTCCGGGATTTTGTATGGGGGGGCAAGCGACCTCGTTTCCAACATTCCATTCTTTTTCGTCCTAAACATAAAGGCGGTCCTCAACTACCGCACTTCACACTGTATTATGAAGCTGTTATTCTCCACCGAATCTTAGAATGGACACGCCCACACGATACGAAACAATGGGTCCATATTGAGGGAACTGTGCTACCCACCCCAATTGCTTACTTCCCCTGGTGTTCAAAGATACCACGTATAGACCATCCTACCTTAGGCCCTACGCTTTCGCGCTGGAATAGACTTAGGATTCTCACGTATATTTCCTCAAAATACTCCCCTCTGACCCCACTGTTCTATAACCCAGATTTCCCGCCGGCTGTCTCAGGCCGGGGATTTGACCCCTGGAAACTAGTGGGGGTGGTGCGTGCTGGCCAGCTGCTGGAACGTGGGGAGATAATCCCCTTCCCCTTGATGCAATCAAAGTGGAATCTCCCACCTTCGGAGATTTGGAGGTACCTTCAACTGAAACATTTTGCCCTGGGGAGTGCTATCCGCCCAAACCTGACTAGGCCTCTGACGGTTTTTGAGAATTTATGCTTAGACCCATCCCGCCCTCTACACTTCCTCTCAAAATGCTATAGATCTTTGATTGTGAATAAATTTCCAGATCTCCCTAAATATGCCAAAGATTGGGGCCGTGACACACAGATGGACCTGTCAGAGGAGGACTGGGAGAAGTGTTTTCAAGCTACCTTTGTGAGTTCCCCAAGTTATTCAGTCCTCGAAACGCACTTCAAAGTCTTGTCCAGGTGGTACAGGTGTCCCCTAACCCTGGCTAAAATGTTCCCTGATGTACCCGACACGTGCTGGCGATGTAATACTGCAACGGGCTCACCGATGCATATCTGGTGGGACTGCCCCGCACTTCGTCCATTTTGGGATAAAGTTATTGCCAACTCAAGGAGGATAGTGGGTTCGGGGGTTCCTGCTGAGCCTGCCTTCTGGCTTCTCAACTGTGTTACATGGCCCCTGTCGACCTACAAACATTCCCTATTAAAGTTCCTTAATAGCGCAGCCAAAGCAGTTATCCCGGTTCGATGGCGGTCCACTGAGCCCCCTACTGTGAGGGAGTGGGTGGCCAGAGTGGACTGGTATATGACTATGGAGGAACTGCGGGTGACTCCGGAGTCTCAACGGAGATTCACGACTACTTGGTCCCTTTGGCTGGAATTTAAATCCTCACAAGCTTACACGTTGGTGATACTTTGACTCGGGTCTCCCACAAGGGTCTCTATTTCCGACTTTCAGTTGCCATACTGTCACTTGAGGTCACACGTTGGTATTTCTGCTTTTTGACCCGACTGGATCTGAGATAGTCCACACTGTCCCCGCCCCCCCTCTCTGTTTCTGAGTCTCTTTTTCCACCCTGTACTCTTTTCTGTCCCTTCCTTATTAGTTTTAGTGCTAAGAAATTCCTCGGTTTAGACAGCCTTAATCCAGGGAGGCCGGATTTGACCTCGGACGAGAGTTATTAACCTGGACATTGGAGTATATTCACAACTGGCCATATTGTCTAGGCTTAACTGTTAATGTCTACACCTCATGGATTGTGTTTCCTTGTATTACTGATTGAACTAAGAATGCTGTCTCCTTTGCCTTGTTATTACACCATAAAACAATAAAAATTTATTGGGGAAAAAAAAAATCGAACACATCTAAATATCAAACCAATCATTACGACGACTCCCAGGATACAAAGGAGAAACTTTCCTACACTCACGATAACATTTTGAGCCCATTCTCCTAAACCTGAGAACCAATTGCGTGGATTCAACCATGATACCCAGCCGGTCAGTTCATTACTCACAGCAGTAAGGGTAAGGTTGTGTCTCCTTCGGAACTCCCATTTCAATTGCAAGATATCGTCCATCTTTTGATCTATGACCTCGGTTGGGTCATCAGTGCTGTTTGTAATGTACGTTCACACCATACTGAGTTGCTAGGGTGACACAATACCTGCCTGTCACCGCTGTGATGTAATTGAGAACCATCCTGTGCTGGATCAGTTCCGTTTTGTAAGCTTGCAACTCCCTCCCAGTATACCTGAAGGTGTCATCATACATCTCGGTGATATTATCTATCTGGTTCACTAGCGCATGAATATACCTAAAATTTATAATTCCTCTGGCAGTACGGGTGATATCTAACGCGAGTAGGAATTGAATCCCGGTGGATTCGTGGATCAAATCAGAGGCTGTGTGCTCTGTCCTATCTATAAGGTGTCTCTTAACGATGTGTTCGTAGTGAGTGTGGGTGTAAGGAGCTTGAGCATTGCGGTGAACGTCTTTCATCTTATTATGGGTTATGGTCATTACTTCTGGCAACACTCTTCCAATGTAACACAATCCCTCTGAGTTTGGGGCAAGCCACTTATACGCCTTCCTCCCGCATATGAAATATGCATCATCGGGGAGAACATATGGTACAGAATATGACATTACCATATTGCAAACCTTCCAGGTGAAAATCCTACCCCTAACTCTCTCATCTGTTCAGTACACGTATCAGGCTGTATGATATGCGCACAGTACCCTGGAGATACTTCTCCAACCCGCATGGTCCTACTTCCTAGAGTATACCTATACCGAAAATACCTCCCACCGTCGGCTATCTGGCGTATAAGTTCAGTGTCTACGGGCATTCTGTCGGCTCTGTGTGAAAATGCCATGGTTTGGTTATTCCATGTTACTTCCCAATTTCCCGGCTTTCGGGGATTGGAAATGTTGAAACATACTAAGGACCTATCCACATGATATTGGTGGAGCTTCAAACTAGGGGGCCTAGAAATATAAAAATTTCTTGTCCACCGGTCTCCCACCCCTTAGTTCAAGTACCTCATCTATTGTTAAGGGATACGGTACTAGTCCTGACTTGCTCTGACCTTGAGGTACTTGTGAGCACACCCAGCATTCTGTTTGGTTTAAAACCTTACCCACTAATGAGTGATAATCACTCAATGGATGACGGTCCATGTTGATATTAAGGCTGGACTGACATCTCTGGATGCACCCGTCCTCAACTATGTTTTCACAGTTTCTACAGATACTATTTTCCTCAGCCAATAACCCTTCACAGTGTCTCCTAGTTTCTTGACTACCAGATCGTTTTCTGATACTCGCCTTTGCTCAGTGAATGTGTTGCTCTTGGAATTCTACAAATCCGTCCTTGCCATCAGAACCCATTCCAGATCCTTTCTCGACCTCTCTGGTACTCTCACCAAAACAGACTGCTCTGGTCAACAACAGGGTCAACAGGAAAACCCGGAATGCAGTCTCTTGGGGTAAGTCCATATTGCTAAGGAGAGAGAAAAAGGAGCAAGGAAGGGGGAGGAAAGGAGGGTAATGGAGAAAATAATAAATAGGAAAAAGAAAAACTGGTACGACAACCGCCTCTCCTTGGGTGTTCTCCGTGCTCAGGTGCCGTCTCAACAGTGCTGCCTCTCAACCTTCCTGGAACAGACACTCCAGTGATACGATGTTCTCTCCGAGTCAGCGACCTTTCTGTAGGGAACTTAAATCTTGCATTACCATGTGTTTAACTGTTGTGTGCAATAAACCATCCATAGAAAATTAAAAAAGAGAGAGAGAATAATAAAAGAAAATTTGTCAGATTTGCGTTCACCTTCAGGCTGTCACACCATCATGTCTATTGGTATCTCTGCACATTCTCCCTTCACCAGTATTTCCACTCTCCACCCTCTGTGCATGGCCAGGCACAATGATGCTGGTGAGATATACTGTGGTTGGGTAGACCTCTGAAAAGACCGAGTAGACATGTGACGTTTGAGCTGTAAATCTGTCGGTGAACGTCAGAGATGAAGAGGAAACTTTAAAGATAAATCACAGAGTTTACCTGGCCACCCCTGCATCTACAAGGAATGATCTACCAGCTACGTCAACTGTAACCTTGGGTTCATTTCCAAGGCTAGCAATTAACTTCACTGGCTGCAGACTACGGGTGCGGGCCAAAATTTTCCCTATGTGATCCCTGATCCCAATTATGTGCGTCATACTGTGTGTCATGTTCTGGTCTAGGGGGTCGATATACCTTATGTGGGTCTTTAAAATTACAGTTCCGTGCGTAATGTCCTTCCCTCTGACATTTAAAACATTTTACCACATATGACTTACCATCAGGGGTCTGGGGGGTTTAGGCTGATGTGGCTTTGTTGTCAGGGCTTTTATACTTACTGTCATCAGCTTATCCCCCTGTGACTCCCTGTGCCTAATGATGTTCCGATCATGCTCAATAGCGGACTCTCTTAATGCAGCCACTGAGATACCTCTCCAATTTGGTTGAGTGGTTTGTACCCTTGTTCTCTAATAAACCTCTGACATGCGGCTAGATCTTTTCTGGGATCGGGAAATTCAGACATAATTGTCCTCAATTCTGTCCGGGACCAGGGACAATGCATAGCAATGTTCCTGACGGGAGTGATTCCCTGAGTGTCAGTCTTCCCATTGGGGACTGCGATCACCCTGACAGGATTTAGTTCAATTACATCATTCTGGGTTGCTTCTACAATGTGAGGTGCAATTGTCTCTGCATAATGTACTGTACCGTACTTACCTGTGGACACGACCTCACCTGTCCCTCCGCTAGGGGCCTTTGCTACTGCTCTTACTGGTTAGGCCGTGCCCACTTGTGTGTCTTGCATGGTGGCTGCTAGAGAGAGTGCCGATATCGTGCTGGGCTCATCTTCTTGGTCGCAGTCCTGAGGGAAGTTTAAGATGGGATACAACTTGCACGGGTTAGCATTAACACATTTATTAAGTTCACTCTTATCATATATTAGTATGCCATTCTCTGTAGCCATTTTCTCTCCTGTAATGTACGGTGGTGGTGGTGCAGTTGCTATCAGTTTCCTGCTAGGGTTGGAACCAGCTGTTAGAGCTAATCCCCTTTGCATATCACCCTCCTGTTGCCATAAATGTAAACAATCTGTATGTCTAATCCTTTGTTTTCTGGATTTTATTAGACATATCCTTCTCCTTAAATTTTGCAACACCTCAGGACCAAAGTTGCCTACCTTAGGGAATGGTTCCCTATCTTCCGCAGTCATACGTTCCCATTCATTGCATAAGACCTTTGCGTGTGATCCATATTTCTCACACATTATGTACCTCGACGACCCTTTGGGCCGCGGAATATCAACCTGAACCCTGGTTGATCGTCCCTTACTTGAGCAACTGGCCCCCATTCTTTGCAGGTATTGCCTTCTCAGCTAATTCCTACAAAAACCAAATTACTCAGTGGTAAGGCGACGGTGAAAGTTCTCAGAGCGCTTTCACCCACTCACGCCCACGTTGGCCAATACACCTGAGCACTGTCCGCAGCACTGGTCGTACCCAACCTAGGGCCCTATGTAACCTCTATTTACTGAGAGTGTGTGGGAGTGACTTACCATTCCCAGTAAATATTGGTCGTTGGAGATTTCCTGAGTGACCAGCGAAACTCCCTTAAAATAAAAAACTGTTACACAAATCACGTTGCGTGTACAATTAGCGTCTATGATTCCGCGATTTTACGCAAATGGCGTAATGGGTATCAAGTTGAACTAACTATTGCACAAACTAACGCGCGGTACAATCGCACGGCGTATAAGTAACTGTTACTTATCCGCTGTACGACCAATGGAGTCGTTTTTCAGGCTGCGAAACCTCAGCCGGAGCTTTTTAGAACAGGCCTATATGGGTACTACGCTAACCCCCGGGGCTGCGCTCTCACCGCTGACCTTTAAGGCCACGGTATTCAGAGCTTCGCTTGACTTAGTCAGCGGATTTCTGACTTCGCTGACCTCTTGGTCTGCTGTTATACTAATTGCTCCTTTGTACTCTAATCAATGTTAACGTGAGAAAGCCACTCCCACGCCACCAAGTGTCCACTCACCTGATGTGGTCTCCTACGGGATCCCGAATTCTGGGTTCACAAAACCTTTATTGTTTGCACACTCACGCTCGTTCACTCATATACACTTTGGTTTTTCTGTACAGAAAATTAACTTTCATTCAGATAAAACAGCCTAGTCCCAGAGGTGACACAGTAAGAGAAGGTTCTTTTAGACTAAATATTGGAAACTGAACAAATTCGTGCTATTATCGCGTGGCTACCGTATCGCCTAAACTAAAACAATGCTATTGTGTGATTTGTATTAAGTGGGCGTACCTGTACGCATGTTTCGTAAACACGCCACGTGTGTAGGCCTTTACGTTGCGTACGCAGTCCCGAACGCTGTCCGAGACACGTGTACAAAGGCCGTACGTCCGCAGTACTACAAATCCCACACTTCTATAAATGTAAGCGATATTTAACTATAATCGCTCACTTAACGCTACACACAGTTTCCACTATATCAACCTTTACAACTAGGCCAGGCTGCGTGTGCGTCTTACACTTACTCCCTTAAATATTAACTCTATATGTTAACTAAATAGCAACAAATTTTCCAGTACAGATCAAAATAAATCTAGTAATCAGTGATTATGGCAATGGTGTGAGCAGATATGCAAGTACAAAATACAGATGTATGCGTGTGTTGCGTGCGCATTTGGCGCCAAAACAGAAATTTACAGATTTTAAAAAGAAAAATAGCTTTTGCGTTCTTACCTTACGGATCCCTCCAGCATCCCTTCAAACCATGCAGCGCAGACGCTTATCTAATCAGTACTTATTATATCCCCTGACCAAGAGAAGGTTTACAGGGGATACTCCGCCCTTTGCTGATAGATAAAGTCTGCGAAAACTCTGCTAGGCTGCGGGTATGAGAAGGAACCGGACGAGCTCCCAATTGATAATGTTGATATTATCTTAGACCGCAAAGCTATACCTTTAAATACACTATTACCGTGGAGCCGTTAATGGCCGCTAGATTACGTGCACGTGCTACGCACTCCGTACGCTATTTGCGTACAGAGTCCCGTACGTGGTACGTACTTGACGTACACACGCTGTGCTGAGTGTACGGAGTACACACAGCGAGCGCACGCACAATTGATAACCTTTTAAACCTTGTTAATGATACAATGTAATGATATGCTTACACTTTAAACCCTTAACAGTAAAGTACTGTTATACCTTTAAACCTTAAGTAGCGCTGGCGATACAAAGTACCCGCAGTGCATACACCTTATCAATGCTATACACCTTATACAGATAAATCTACTTTAAAGCCCATGCAGGAAAGTGAAAACACAACACTGTTTCTGTAGTTGAAACCACAGGGTTCTAAGGCCACCGTGGATTGATTCCAAAAGATAAAACAATACAATTTATACACTACAGTCTAACAAGTAAATCTAAACAGAATAATGGCTACAGAGAATGTACGTACGTGAGAATATTCGCAAGCGCAACCCGAGCTCGGTCCTCCGCTGGTCATACAGATAGCGTTTAGAGTCTTCTGACCGGCCAGGCAACAATGGTCCTTTTATACACAACATGCATACACAATACAATGGTCACTGTAATCTCATTGTTCATTGGACACAGAGATAAGTCTCCACATTACAGCAAAGGTCATAGGTGGATTTGAAAAGGTAGGCAATGTCTTTCCTCAACTGCTCTAGTGGGTGGTATCCTCTGGATTCCCGCCGCATATGTAATTTACAGTAAATACAGTTAATGTTCTGTCAAAGTCGGAAAAATATCATGCTACACGTTGCCATATATTCACCTCATGCGCGTGCCTGCTGCACGTGCACATTCTCTCCCGTGCGTGCGGATACTCGCAGCTGCATGATGGCGCCTCCTTGGCCATGCGCTCGAGCGCGTGGTATGTGCATTTACGGTAGAGTTTGTGTGCGTCTAGCGGGCGACTCAATCGTTAAATAATAAAACCAAATAGTATGTTTTATAGATAATGTTCCCCTTAATAATGACTGTAAGTTTGTTTAATGTAACTGGTCGCTGGACAGAGGAATTCCTCTTTTCATGGTACGAAGGGTCAGACAGGGTTTGAGCAGTGGTGTTTGGTACCTAACTAAAGAACATTTTATTAGAAACAGTCCGGTGCTGGTTAGGTAAAGATTAATCGCTCCTGCGTATAGTTATGTCTATTAGTAGTTTCTGGACATTTACTATATTTGCGGTTCATTATCCATGCGGCGGGAATTCTCAGATTCCCTCCCACCTGAGCAGTTTGATATAGTCACAGCCCACCTGTTCAAACTAACCTATGACCTTTTGTTATGATGCGAGGAGACATTCCTGTGTCCAATGAACAATGAGATTGTAGGTCCCTTTGTAGTATACTGTACGCAGTGTATATAAGGACAGCCAGCCTGGCCAGCTCAGTCTCTTCTCTCCACAAACGGTTTTCATCTTGACTAACTCGGAGCTGGTACCAGGACTGCGCAGCAATCATTTCCCCAGTGTGTGTAAGTTATTCTCTGTGACCATTCTAAATCTCTGTTTGTATTTGCCATATTCTCTCTCTCTATTATTGTATAAGATTGTGACGCTATTGTATATTTATGTGTAGTTATTCTGCTTAGATATTGATGTTAGCCTGTAGTGTATGAACTGTTAACTGTTTTTAACTTTTACATAGCTAGATATTGTTAGTAAAGGTGTTGGAACCTTAGCAAGGTATTTTGTGTTTATTACATTGCTGAGAGTATTCAGAGTGTCTCAATCGCTCAAGAGGCTTTCATACAATAGAGGTTAATTAGCATTGCAGTGTGCTCACATTACAAAACCAAGGTTTACAGTACAAACTCAATCTTTCACTGTGTTGCATACAAGGTTTACTGAGTGTCATCCCGTGAGCGTCTGTGCCGCTCGTGTTCTCCTCGTGGTCACGAGCGTACGCTACGCTAGTAGCGTAGCATTACGGTAGTCGGCCGCCTATAGCGTGCTCGACACCACGCGTTAAGTTGTGAGCGAGCGTGTCGCATGTGCGTCTCGACCACGGCTAAGCGTCTGCTACGCTAAGTGCGTACCCTTACGGTACCCCATACGCCAATTGTCTACTGAGTCTCTTACCCACATATAGTGAATGTTATAAGATAAATAGTTAGCTTTATCAGTTCATAATCTACTTTTGTACATAACTATATGCAGGAACAAGCGATCTTTCTCTAACTAACACCGGAATGTTACCCTCAAAATACCCTACAGCTGGATACTAGACATCACCTTCCAACCTTTATCTGACCCTTCCTATCATGCAAAGGCGAATCTCTCTGTCCAGGAACTGTTTAAACTAATAATACTCGCTGACATGGTCTAGGGGAACTATATCTAAAATGTACGCTATATGGGTTAAATATGTAATGTTCTAATAACACGCTACACGCTCACAAACTCTACCGTAAATGCGCATACCACGCGCCAAGGCGCATGTCTGTGAAAGCTCCGTTACGCAAACTGCGGATATGCGCACGCACGGCAGAGCGAGTGCACGCGCAGCGGGCATGTGCATGGGTTAGTACAAGGCATATGTATTACGATATTTTTCGACTTTGACAGTGGATAAACCTAAAACCTGGACCGCTGGGGTGCCTTGAGGACCGTGTTTGAGAACCTCTGCAGTAAACCCATTGATTCTGCATAAAATACAGATCAGTGCTTTCTTTTATCGCAGACTTTTCCGCGCAGCTCCTCAAGCTGTGAGGAAAAGCAACTCTGTGGTAATCCCCACAAATTGAGTAAACTGGCATGGGTGATTAGCCCTGTTGCCAATTGGATTCATCAGTTAATCTCAGAGCTCACTTCACAAAATAAAGCCCCAATCGAGTCATTCTGGGGACATGCACAGCACTCTCCGAGATGCTGAGCTACCCCAGGCTCCCCCCGCCCCGGCTCCCCCCCAGCACTGTGAATAGATGCTGTGCGCATGTGCACGGCCTCTATTATCCTCAATTCCTGCTACGCCCAACCCCCCCCCCCCCTCCCCTTCAGCCGTGGGACACTGTTGGGCACAAGTGGGACAGCGGTGTAGTCCACGGAAAATGGGATTGTCCTAATTAATGCGGGACAGTTGGGAGGTATGCATCTGACTCCACAGCTTGTTCCTTAATGATCTTGCTTGTTACTCTAACAGTTGACAATGTGGTCTTATTTTCCTAAAGCATACCTCCCAACTGTCCTGATTCTTGCAGGACAGTTCCCTTTTTTTTTGGACTGTCCCACTGTTTCGTCCGCAGGCCACAGTGTCCCAAAGTGCTGGTGGTGGGGCGGGGGGGGGGGGGGGCAGTTGGGAGTCTCCTGTCACTCACTGCTCTGCTATAGAGCAGTGGTGAATAGATAATGCGCACACAGCATCTATTCACAAAGACAAGTGGGACTGGGGGCATGCCAGCAGCTCACAGAGCGCTGCGCATGCCCCTACAATGATGTAAAATGGGGTCGTGGCTCTCAATTGTGGCATTACCACAAAGTCATGCCCCCTTTTGCTGAGATCACGCCCCCTTTGCAGTGGTCCCGCATTTTTCTTCATGAAAGTTGGGAGACATGTCTAGAGCATACTTGCCTACTCTCCCGGGAGGCTCCCGAAAATCAGGTGGCACTCCCGGCCCCCCGTGGAAGTAGGCAAGTCTCCCGTATGCTGCTCAATCCCCACTGCTCCCCGCCGCTTCCCACCGCTTATCGCATCCCCCCTGCTCACTTCGGCATCCCATCACACAGAAGGGGTGGGTCGATGGTGCGAATACCGTCACCGTAGCCCCTCCCCTCCACCCCACCGCTTTACAATGCCGGTAATGTGGGCATTGTAAAGTGGGGGGCGGGACTATGATGACGTGATCACGTCATCATGCCCCATACCGCCTCCTCCACGCCCCCGTACCACCTCCTCCACGTCCCTCCTATGTGACCAGGCTGCTCCCCAGCCTGAATGTAGGCAAGTATGGCCTAGATTAATATTAGGCGGCACCGAAAAATGTTGGTGGCTCAGACTATTCTTCAGTGTCAAGCAACACATTCCAAACACACATGTACAACTTCTATGAGTATCCAGTGTTAATGTATAGCTGTTTACTCACCGAAGGCCAAACCGTAGCACCATACAGATCTGTGGCTTCTACTATTTTTATATCATGTCCAGCAAAGTCAAAACCTTCCCAGGCCACACTTTTGAGATAAGCTGGCACATAACGGCGATTCAGGATGTCTGTCACCATACCATCATTCTTGTTAAGACCTTCTGGGAAAAAACAACATAGATCACAGTTGTTTGCTAAATATAGCACTTGTCTTAGAATGAGTGATTCATAAAAGTCGCCCCTGCTGTGTAGGAATGGACAACATTTATATGAGTTTTGTTGGATCATTGCAAATTTTTCACCCCTTTTATTATAGTGCATTTTTCATTAAGTGTTATTCTCAGATTTATTCTCTTCCGATAAGAGCTGTCCTCCGCGATGCACAGCGGCAGCCTGACTTCCGGGATTCGGTCCCAGGAGTCAGTCTGCGCATGCGCAGGGTGACGGGGGTGGCCGCAAGGCATGCTGGGAGGGATCCGATCGGATCCCTCACACAGCGCCGCAGAGAGAAGCCCATAGGCTTTATGGACTATCGCCAGCTAAAGCTGGCGAACCCCGCCGCGGCGCTGACCTGCCGGCCGGGGGATGGTACATCAGGAAAATGCGGTAAACAGGGGGTTTACCGCATTTTCCGCTTAGTACATCCCGCCCACTCAAACTACCTTGTCCAGCAATAGCAATCATTCCATGGTCAAAGTCACATTTGTTCTCCTTTCTGGGGGTAAATTTACTAAGATGGGAGTTCTATTTAAGATGTGATGTTGCCCATAGCAACTAATCAGATTCCAGGTATTATCTTCAAGAAGGTTCTAGATAAATGAGAAGTAGAATCTGATTGGTTGCTATGGGCAACATCCCATCTTAAATAGAACTCCCATCTTAGTAAATTTACCCCCTGGTCTGAACAACAACTGAACCTCTTGACTATGTTTTTTATGAACTGAGATGATGCCACAAGATTGGCTGATAAAATATTTGCATTAACAAACAGGTGTATCTTACAAGGTGACCACTGTATTTTACAGTATATGTACTAATAAAACCATTTTATATTCAAGTATGATTATTCTAAGAAGAACAATATAAACTATCTACTTCAGCATGTGTAGCCAACGTGTGAGCTCATTTCCAAATACAGAACACTTACTACTAGATAAAGGTCAGGGCTTGATTCAAGAACAAAATAAAACGAATGCTGTGACTTCTGTGGGAGTAATAGGATGGAGAAAGTGTGAAACTTAACATGTATAAGGGGGTGGTCTTCAGTATGCCGGCTGTCGGGATCCCGGCGCACAGTATACCGGCGCCGGGATCCCGACACCCGGCATACCGACATCTATTTTCCCTCGTGGGGGTCCACGACCCCCATGGGGGGAGAATAAAATAGCGTGGCGGGGCTCATTTGCGCTCGCCACACTGTCGGTATGCAGGCGGTCGGGCTCCCTGCGCCGGTATGCTGGTCGCCGGGAGGCCGAGCGCCGGCATACCATACTACACCCGTATAAGGACCCTATTCAGTATCATTAGCAGATTTTGCTAAATAGCAGAATCTGCTACTGCCTGTGATCACATGCTGAAGGCCGCCCAGCATGCCAAGTCCCGCCCAGCATTGCGATTGCAACTCTGACCAGGGAATAGCAGATGCTCCCGCAGCTGCACCGGCACCTTTCATCTTTTTAATCGGAGCGACCGAGTGTGACGTGACGCGGCTGCACTGAAAATGCTCCGAACCTGCCCCTGTTTATGGGACTACGCCCCTCTCAATTCGATGCGGTCGCATCCTTCCAGAATGTGACCACAATGGGGGTCATTCCGAGTTGTTCGCTCGTTGCCGATTTTCGCAACGGAGCGATTAAGGCAAAAATGCGCATGCGCATGGTTCGCAGTGCGCATGCGGTTAGTATTTTAACTCAAAATTTAGTAGATTTACTCACGCTCGAACGAAGATTTTTCATCGTTGAAGTGATCGTAGTGTGATTGACAGGAAGTGGGTGTTTCTGGGCGGAAACTGGCAGTTTTCTGGGAGTGTACGGAAAAACACAGGCGTGCCAGGGAAAAAAACGCGTGAGTGTCTGGAGAAACGGGGGAGTGGCTGGCCGAACGCTGGGCGTGTTTGTGATGTCAAACCAGGAACGAAACTGACTGAACTGATCGTTATTTGTGAGTAAGTCTCGAGCTACTCAGAAACTGCTAAGTAATTTCTATTCGCAATTCTGCTAATCTTTCGTTCGCTATTCTGCTAAGCTAAGAAACACTCCCAGAGGGCGGCGGCTTAGCGTGTGCAATGCTGCTAAAAGCAGCTAGCGAGCGAACAACTCGGAATCACCCCCAATGTGTATAGTTGCGCACGCACACAGCGGCTGCTGTGCATGCGCAGTCTAGCAAAATTCGCTCGTTCGTGATTTTTGCTAAACTACGATCCGAGCTGAATGAGGGACTATGTCCACTTATTGCATCAAACACATAGCAGGAGATGTATCAAGCCTTGGAGAGAAATAAGTGGAGTAGTTGCCAAAAGCAACCAATCTGCTTTAACTGTCATTTCAAAGACTGTGTTAAAAAATTACAGAAACTTTAGCTCTCTCCAAGGTTTGATACATCTCCCCCATAATACTTTGAATATAACATATAACATGTGGTGTTAATTGTGCTATCTAATTGTGCTAATTAAATGTTTTGTATTACTAACTTGTATTTATTAGCTATATGTAAATTATTGGATGTATGTCATTAAGGGAAAAGAGAACAATAGTGACTGTAACACCCTTAAGATTGCTCTCTAGGTAGATTGGATTCATGTGATGAGGCTATCCCCTCACAGCTACTTTATCAAGTCTTCTCTGTGCATGCTCACTGGGGTTTCAACTGGGAATCAAAAGATGTGGGGCAATACCTTTTCCTGAACACTGAGTAGTGCGCATCACCATCCAGGAGGTGTCCTATCCGGCTGATGTCTGTGACAGCTGTTACCGGGGAGACAGGAAGGGAGAGACTACACCCTCTCTGCATGGTCCGGACTGTTCCAGTTTTTACTCCATTCCTGGACCATATGGGGAGACTGTAATCTCTCCCTCCCCATCTCCCTGGTGACAGATGTCACAGACACCATCTAGGGCGGGACACTCCACAGACGGGGATGCACACTACAAGCTCCAAAGTGGCAGATGTTGCTGCATGTATCCAGTCTGGTGCTCCTGGTATAACCCAGTTCATATTCCTGGCACAGCATGCTATACTGAATTTGTGTAGGCTGGGGCAAGTTGGCTCTGATAACGACAGGTATCAAACCAAGCCAGGGGCGGATTGGGAACAAAAAGCGGCCCTGGAAAAATTTGTTTTTAGTGGCCCCACATAGGCAGCACCAGAGGTGTAAGGTCTAGCCATGGGCCATGGCAGCAGCACCCTCCACCCGACTTTCCAGATAGTGGGGATGTCCAGCATCAAGGGGAAGTTCAAAAGAAATAAAATTAAATGTTATGAGCACATTATATGATACAGCTTCAGAATTTAGGAAACTATATAATTCTTTAGAATTATTACACCAACCGTATCCCAATCACTATTCAATCTTATATGTCAGCCAAGCAGGCAGACAGAGCATACACTAGATCATCTGCAATCACAGGCTAAGTGGCAAAGACATTTTCATATATGCAAATTATTTTGCATCTTATTCATTATGTCTATAAAAAGGACCACATGTCCTCAAACAAAACAGGCCCCACGGGTGCGTCAGTCCACCGGGAATCTTCCCTGTAAGCCCTATGGCCAATCCGCCTCTGAACCAAGCACATGGATAGGAAGAGGGAGCACTGCAAACTTAAGATACATACAACCAGCATACAGGCAGATACTGTATATGCCTTTTTTCCCATGCAGGCAATGCGGTAGCACCTGTGCCTAATTTGCTTTCATCTCCACACCAAGCTTTGTTACTGCATGGTTTAACATTACTGCAATTTCTCTTACGTCCTAGAGGGTGTTGGGGTCCACATTAGTACCATGGGGTACAGACGGGTCCACTAGGACCAATTTGCACTTTAAGAGTTTGAGAGTGTGGGCTGGCTCCTCATTCTATGCCCCTCCCACCAGACTCAGTTTAGAAAATGTGCCCGGAGGAGCCGGTCACAGCTAGGGGAGCTCCTAGAGCTTCTTTAGTTTTAATATTTTTCTAAGAGTTAAGTTAGGCACAGGGAGGCAGCTGGCAACAGCCTCCCTGCTTCGTGGGATTTAGGTCGGGAGTAGTGTCCGCCCTGAGGGGTTTTGAGCCACTATCTCTGCTGGCAGGACATTAGCTCCTGAGGGTGATGATCGTTAGCCGCCCCAGGCGACCGCTCACTCCCGCAGCATGCCGCCACCCCCTAACAGAGCCAGAAGATTCCGGTGGCGAGTGAGACACCGGCCCCCTCAGCAAGCAGGGAGCCGGTGTGAAGATGGCGGCAACAGGGTGGGAGCGCAGTATTAACTGTGCTCCGGAGGCTCAGCGGTACATAGTTTGGTGCTGTAAGGGGCGCCCTGAGCCAGCGCCTATACCCCACACTGGTCAGACCTTGGTTACTCTGCCAGCAGAAATCCTCAGGCCAGTACAAAGGATTGAAGAGCGGGAAGCAGCGCCATGTTCAGGGGGCGGAGCTTCTCTTCAGGGCAGACCCAGTAGCGTTCAGCGCCATTTTCCTGCCTGCAGATCCTATACAGAGATGCTGACAGGGAGAGCTGTCCCTCCAAGCAACTCCAGCTATCCTGTGCGGTACCAGGGTGTTGTAGAAGGGGGGGGGGGGGCTGTGTAAATACTGTGTAGTTATTAAGGTACACAGTAAGTGCTAGGTAGTTGTTTTATATCTACCTCAGAAAGCGCTGTGTGTGGGTTGGCTCCAATCTCTGTGTCTCTCTGTGGCATGCTTGGGGGGAAACTGTGTCTGACATTTCCCTGTGTGTGTGTGTGTGTGTGTGTGTGTGTGTGTGTGTGTGTGTGTGGGTGTTTGTTGTCTCACATAGCCATGTCTAGGGACTCTGTGTCATATGCTGCAGAGGATGTTTACTCTCAGGAGGAATCCATTCCATGTACACAGGAATGTATTGTCTTGTCTTATATCCCAATTAATGAGCCTGAGTGGTTGTCCTCTATTAAGGGGATGATCTCTCAGATCTCTACCAGGGTAGCTCATACTGAGACTGAAACTCAGGTGTTAAAGAACTGTAAGGCAATTTGGTCAGGTTCTGTTCCTATTCCTGCAAAATCCCCTAGTATGTTCCCACAGAAACGTGCAATTTCCCAGATTATGCAAAATGACTCGGATACCGACTCTGATACAGCAGACGGTGATGGGGACGTGCTGAGGGGGGCGGCATGCCTTGCAAAGGGGGTCAGCTCATGATTGAGGTCATTAGAGATGTGTTAAACATTAATGACACCACACCTGAGCAGGTTGAGGAGGCTTACATCACTGACAATAAGAAAGACTCGCTAACCTTCCCTGCATCAAAAAAATTAAACGCTATATTTGAAAAATCCTGGGAAAATCCGGAGAAAAAAAATCCAGATCCCAAAAAGGGTTCTGGTTGCTTTTCCCTTCCCTGAGGAGGATAGGAAAAAATGGAAAACCCACCCATAGTTGACGCATCGGTCTCCAGACTGTTTAAAAAGGTGGTTTTACCTGTCCCTGGATCTACCGCGTTAAAAGAACCGGCTGATCGTAAGATTGACACTACGCTCAAATCCATATACACTACATCAGGAGTGGCGTTAAGGCCCACTATTGCCTGTGCATGGATTTCTAAAGCCATAGTAAAGTGGTCAGGCACATTACTAGAGGATTTGGATACAATGGATAGAAGGGACACTGAATTGTTTCTACGTAACATACAGGATTCTGCGGGGTTCATGGTGGAATCCATGAAGGACCTGGGTACGCTGACTGTACGAATATCTTCCATGTCGGTCTCAGCTCTCAGGGGACTCTGTCTACGCCAATGGTCTGCAGACGCGGAATCCAGGAGAAGTGTGGAGAACCTACCCTACACAGGTCAGGCTCTTTTTGGGGAAGTGTTGGATGCATGGATTTCCACGGCAACCACAGGTAAGTCACCTTTTCTTCCGTCTGCTACACCTTCTACGAAGAAACCATTTTCTTCAGCTGTGTTGCAGTCCTTTCAGACCGCTAAGACAAAAAAGTCCAAGCCTCCTACCACTTTCTTTAGAGGTGGTCGTGCAAAATCCAAAAAGCCTGCACCCGCAGGCTCCCAGGACCAGAAACCTGCTTTTGGTTCCTCAAAATCCTCAGCATGACTGTGGACCGCACAGCCTGGAGGACGGGCTGGTGGGTGCGAGACTCAGACGTTTCAGTCACGTCTGGGTGTCGTCCGACCTGGATCCCTGGGTACATGATATTGTGTCCCAGGTGTACAGACTGGAGTTTCAAAATCTCCCGCCTCACCGATTCTTCAAATCAGGCTTGCCAGCTTTGCTGACAGACAGGGCTATCCTACGGGAAGCCATCCTAAAATTGGAAAAGTCACAGGTCATTGTCCCAGTTCCACCTCTTATGCAAAACAAGGGTTACTATTCAAACCTTTTTGTGGTACCAAAACCGGATGGTTCATTCAGACCAATTTTGAACTTTAAATCGTTGAACCCTTACCTGAGGGTGTTCAAATTCAAAATGGAGTCTCCCGAAGCAGTGATTTCAGGTCTAGAGGAGGGAGAGTTTCTAGTATCCCTGGATATCAAGGATGCGTACCTCCACATTCCGATTTAGCCGCCACACCAGGCTTATCTCAGATTTGCACTGTTAGACAGTCACTATCAATTTGAGGCACTGCCATTCGGCCTTTCCACAGAACAGAGGGTGTTCACCAAGGTGATGGCCGAGATGATGGTTCTCCTCTGCAGACAGGAGGTGAACATAATCCCATATCTGGACCATCTGCTGATAAAGGCATCATCCCGGGAGATGTTGTTGCAGTCCATTGTTCTCACAATTCATCTGCTCAGGGAACACAGTTGAATCCTGAACCTTCCAAAGTCACATTTGGAGCCGACAAGGAGATTGTCTTTTCTGGGAATGATTCTCGACACGGAAGTGCAGAGGGTGTTTCTGCCGGAGGAGAAAGCGTTGGTGATTCAAACAATGGTCTGGGATGTCCTGAAGCCAACCCGAGTATCGGTTCATCAGTGCATTTGCCTTCTGGGAAAGATGGTTGCCGCCTACGAGGCTCTGCAGTATGGAAGGTTTCATGCTCGGTCCTTCCAACTGGATCTCCTAGACAAATGGTCGTGGTCTCACCTACGCATGCACCAGAGGATACGTCTGTCGCTGAAAGCCAGGATTTCACTCCTCTGGTGGCTGCAAATGCCTCATCTTCTGGAGGGCCGCAGGTTCGGGATTCTGGACCGGGTCCTTCTTACCATGGATGCAAGTCTCCTGGGCTGGGGCGCAGTCACTCAGGGGGAAACCTTCCAAGGAAGGTGGTCAAGCCTGAAATTCAGTCTTCAAATAAACATTATGGAACTAAGAGCTATCTACAACAGTCTTCTCCAAGCGGCTCATCTTCTGTGAGATCGAGCCATTCAAGTGCAGTCGGACAATGTAACGACGGTGGCCTACATAAACCGACAGGGCAGAACGAAGAGCAGAGCTGCAATGTCAGAGGTCACAAGAATCATCCTCTGGGCGGAAAAGCACGCGGTGGCGCTGTCAGCAATCTTCATTCCGGGAGTAGACAACTGGGAAGCGGACTTCCTCAGCAGACGCAATCTCCATCCAGGAGAGTGGGGACTCTATCCAGAGGTGTTCATGGAGGTAACAGATCTTTGGGGTGTACCTCAAATAGACATGATGGCCTCCCGTCTCAACAAGAAGCTTCGGAGGTATTGTTCCAGGTCAAGGGACCCGCAAGCCGTGGCGGTGGACGCCCTAGTGACTCCATGGGTGTTCCAGTCGGTGTATGTGTTTCCTCCACTTCCACTCACTCCAAGAGTTCTAAAACTCATAAGGAGAGTTCAGGCAATCCTCATTGCTCCGGACTAGCCCAGAAGGGCTTGGTACGCGTATCTTCTGGGTCTTCTGCTGGAAAATCCAAGGCCTCTTCCTCTTCGGGAGGACCTTCTGCAACAGGGGCCATTCGCTTATCAAGACTTACCGTGGCTACGTTTGACGGCATGGAAGTTGAACGCCAGATATTAGCTCGTGAGGGCATTCCGAACAAGGTTATTCCTACCCTGATACAGGCTAGGAAAGGAGTAACGTCTAAACATTACCATCACATTTGGAAAAAGTATGTCTCTTGGTGTGAATCCAAGAAGTTTCCTACGGTGGAGTTTCAACTGGGACGGTTTCTCCTCTTCCTGCAAGCAGTTGTGGATATGGGCCAGAGGTTGGGATCCGTGAAGGTCCAGATTTCAGCCTTATCCATTTTCTTCCAGAAACAGCTGGCTTCCCTCCCTGAGATTCAGACTTTCTTGAAAGGGGTACTGCATATACAGCCTCCCTTTGTGCCACCTATGGTGCCCTGGGATCTTAACGTGTGTTACAGTTCCTCCAATCGGATTGGTTCGAGCCTCTACCGGAGGTTGAGGTCAAGTTTCTCAAGTGGAAGGCTGTTACTTTGTTGGCCTTAGCTTCTGCTAGACGTTTGTCGGAGTTGGGGGCTTTGTCTTGTAAAAGCCCCTACTTGGTCTCCCATGAAGATAGAGCTGAGCTCCGGACACGTCAGCAGTTCCTTCTGAAGGTTGTGTCGGCATTTCATATCAACCAACTTATTGTGGTGCCAGTGGCTACTGACTCCTCAGTTTCGTCAAAGTCCTTGGATGTTGTAAGAGTTCTGAAACTCTATGTGAAGAGGACTGCTCGTCACAGGAAATCGGACTCTCGGATTGTCCTGTATGATCCCAAGAAACTTGGGTGTCCTGCTTCTAAGCAGACTATCTCTCATTGGATCAGGTTTACTATCCAGCATGCGTATTCTACGGCAGGATTGCCGTGTCCTACGTCTGTTAAGGCCCACTCTACTCGTAAGGTGGGTTCTACCTGGGCGGCTGCCCGGGGTGTCTCGGCTTTACAGCTTTGCCAAGCGGCTACTTGGTCTGGGTCGTACACGTTTGCTAAGTTTTACAGGTTCGATACTTTGGCCTCTGAGGACCTGAAGTTTGGTCAATTAGCTCTGCAGGAGCCTCCACGCTCTCTCTCCCATTCTGGGAGCTTTGGTACATCCCCATGGTACTAATGTGGACCCCAGCATCCTCTAGGACGTAAGAGAAAATAGGATTTTAATTACCTACCGGTAAATCCTTTTCTCGTAGTCCGTAGAGGATGCTGGGCACCCGCCCATTGCTTAGTGATCCTGCACTGTTTACATAGTTCAGTACTGCTTAGTTCTTGGTTAAGTACTGTTTTGTTACTTGGTTAAGTAATGTTGTTCAGCCGTTGCTGAGTTTTCAAGCTGATTAACTTGGTTTGCCTTGTATGTGTGAGCTGGTGTGAATCTCGCCACTATCTGTGTAAAATCCTTCTCTCGAAGTTGTCCGTCTCCTCGAGCACAGTTTCTGGACTGAGTCTGGTGGAAGGGGCATAGAGGGAGGAGCCAGCCCACACTCTCAAACTCTTAAAGTGCCAGTGGCTCCTAGTGGACCCGTCTGTACCCCATGGTACTAATGTGGACCCCAGAATCCTCTACGGACTACGAGAAAATGATTTACCGGTAGGTAATTAAAATTCTATTATTACTGCGGAAAACTATTGTTCATCATAATACTGCTCTCCATTCAGCACAGAGGTATAACTTACTCGCCTGCACACTGAATGTGTAATAGCGCAGTACTTCATTATTCACATAATAAAACCATATAATTACTTTCATAGCCCCAGCTAAGGCAATACATGTTACCTTGTTCATCTGCCATTGTGATAGTCCTGAAGATAGTAAAGTACTTAGTTGATGCTCTTCTGTTGGGAAACGGAAAACATAAAACATATTCCATTAACATTGAAACTACAAATATCCACAGCAGAATCTGCACCAATGACAAACAGGTCATTTATGGTGGAGAAAAACTGGGGAGCACTATTGCTTTCCACTAAATCATTTACATCACGTGGGCTTTATGAATAATGATAGAAAACTACACTTTGCCTATTTTCCAGGAAGGGCTGCTATATCCCTGTAGAAGAGTTTGGAAACAATTTACCAATGTTTGGAAAGTATAATGAAGGATTTAGACCTCCTGCACACTTGAGTAGATCATTGACTCTCTGTGTGAAGGGACCTTGGGTCAATGTAGTTACCATCTATCTTGCCTTTACATTTGGTGTTGATTGGATTCCAGTCTGCTACTCATTCTGATCTCCCTGCTGGGAATGACTCAAATATCCTTTACTATTGTCCAAATGAGTATCCCGAACAAGGTTTCCAAGAGCTCTCTGCTCACAGATGCCAAATGTGAGGGTGTTGTAGAAGTAGCATGCTGGGAGGCAGTGCTGCAGTTCTTTGTAGAGCTGTTCAGCAGGAAACAAGGCAGAGCCTCTTTGGTGTAACACCATTCTGAAACTGAGGACAATATGGCAATTAGGCAATCCACGAAACCAGAGATTGGGTAAGCATTTGCACCGGAGAAACAGGAAATGCTAGTTATTTTTTATGCAGGCATGTCACAGTCCATAGGTAGCATCTGCTGTTTGTCCCCAAAAAGGACAAATCAATACCTTCTATGTAGACTTGTGCTTTTTGAATGATTTCACAGTGTATGAAGCCCAGGGGCGGATTGGGAACAAAAAGCGGCCCTGGAAAAATTTGTACTAGTGGCCTCACATGGGCAGCACCAGAGGTGTAAGGTCTAGCCATGGCAGCAACAACCCCCCCCCCCCCCAGACTTTCCAGATAATGGGCATGGCTAACATCAAGGGGGAAGTTGAAAGGAAATAAAATCAAATATTATGAGCACATTATATGATACACCTTTAGAATTTAGGAAACTATATAATTCTTTAGAAAGAGATATTTTCTTGCTTATTACACCAACCGTATCCCAATCACTATTCACTCAATCTTATATGTCAGCCAAGCAGGCAGACAGAGCATACACTAGATCATCTGCAATCACAGGCTAAGTGGCAAAGTCATTTTCATATATGCAAATTATTTAGCATCTTATTCATTATGTCTATAAATAGGACCACATGTCCTCAAACAAAACAGGCTCCGCGGGTGCGTCGGCCCACCGGGAAACTTCCCTGTAAGCCCTATGGCCAATCTGCCTCTGATAAAGCCTATCTTCTGCCTCATATTGCCCCCTCAAACACTGCCAAAGATCTCTGAATGGAACTCACTGGCAGTTGGTGGGGCTCCTCTATTTGAATTTCGGTCACATTCATTGCCCTATTTAAGTTACATGAGTTTAGGATCAAGCAAAGAAGACTGCGCTTAGTGAACCACTTTCTGGTGGGGTTTAGAGAGTACACCCAGGCTAATTTAGATGATATATTCATCTTAGTAAGACCTGGAATGATCATACATAACAAGTAGGGCTGGTTTTAGGGATCGGATCAGAAAGATGTCAAATGAGGATATCAGTACAGGACCTAGGTCATCATGTGTGGGGAAGGTGATGGATCCGGCTAGAAGCAGAGCATGTAGTGGTGACTGTAAGGCATTACAGAAGATTTGTTACTGACAGACCTATGATGTGGCTCCCCATACATTAATAAGAGCACTGGGGAGCAGTGGTGAGCAGTGGAGAATGCTTCACAACTGGTGGAGCAACACATTTTATTGTACAGACTGTCCGCTGGGGAGTCCAGGTCTGCACTGCTTTCTTTCTTTGTTCACACATGCCTCAAGGTTTTGTCCAGGTATGACCAACTTTAGGAATAACATTATTTTCAAGTTTACTTTGTCCTGCAAAACTTTAATTTAACTTCATGTACAGAATTTCAGCATTATAAAACACAGAGCAAAAAATTATTAAATATATAGACTATATTCCACAAACCTCTAAATTACAGGAAGCAAGCAATTATTTTGGAGTAACTAAAAAAAAAAAAATGTTTTAGGTAACAAATATGTGCAGCTACAGATCTGTATACTGAAGAATGTACAGTATTTGTTTTATTTTGATCCCCCTCTTCTTCTGAATATTACTATTTGTAAAGCACCAGATGCAGGAGCAGAACTAGTGACAGTGCAACCGATGCATTGCACCAGGGGCCAATGCTATGAAGGGGCCCACAGCAGATGGCTTCATAATGAGTCAGAAACAACAACAAAGAAACACCCAGCGCCTATTAGTAGCTATATACCTGCGGCTTTTCAGTGGGTATAATCCACCCAAAAAGAGAAAAAAAACAAAACCTAATATTGAAAAGCGCTGGCATAGAGCAACACAACAATGTATTATTTTGAATTATTTTAAATTTATTCAAACAATCATAAAATAATATATATAAAATGACAATTCACTGGCCAGTGATAGTTAAATAAAATTACAACATATATCTTCCCATCAATATTTATGTTTCAATATGTTACTGAATCCTTATAATGTAACAAAAGTTATTTTGTATCAAGCAACTGTTTCAGTATTCTATCATAATCAAATTCCAGACAGCTTATTTATGAATGAGCAGTAGATAAAATCAATGCAGTTTATAGTACTTGCAGAGGCTCATACATGTTTATGCTTTGTGTATTTATTAATAGGTTGATATTATTTACCCTCTATTTGAAGCTGCTCCAATGTCCTGTAGCTGTAAATGATTATCCTGTGGAGTGGTTTATATCCGGATTCCCAATTGGTATACTGAGGTGCTTTCCTCTGTCTATCCGAGGATGCCCGCCAACCCTCAGTAAGAGATATCCGTAATGACCTCCGGTTTCTCAATATGCATCAGGCACCTTTGTGCTTCTAGAGAGGGCTCGGAGGAGCGTTCTCTCTGTCCGTGTCTCCCCACTCATAGTGGGCTCTGTCACAGTAGCTCACCTCCTTTCTCTCCCCGTGTGGAGGACCCGCTCTGTTGAGCGCTTGATGTACCTCAAAAGGTACCCACTTGCAGCGTGTGTGGCAGGTACCTGCCGCTCTGTGTTGTACAGAATCATGCCTATAGAGTAAACACTGACCGGCTTCCAAAAGTGCAGTGTGTTGATGACGCGTTTCCCCGCCTACACCATCGGCAGCTTCTTCAGATCAATACCCTATGTGCTCCTTCACTCTATTTATTCTCCCAGAGCTCCAAATACCTGTGTTGCTTAATTAAATACTTTCAGCTTTTTCCTGGGTATTTTAAAAACACTCATATTAACCTTTTGCTTATAATAACCATACATAAAACCACTTAATAAATTAAGTTTAAACAAATTACATTTATATTCCAAAGCTGCAATATTAGTAAACAAACCAGCAGCTAATAAGGATAAAAAGGAATGGATATCTGTAGAGGATAAATTTTGCCTCTTTTAGCCAACTCTCCTAAGGATCTAATAACATATCATTAATATATTACATAATCCTATAAGTACCAAGTCATTCCCAATTATTATTGGCAACAAACTACTAGATTGATCAAATCAAACTAGATTCTAATAGGACATAGACACATTTCATTTTAAAACAAATGGGGATCTACACCACAACTGACAATAATAGATTGCACAAAACCACAAAAAAAGGTTACTGTATCTATTCAACTTACATCACAAGAATCAATTGTGTACATAACATCGGTGTGGGCATCAGGATTTTACGCTCTATATAGGATTTAATTTTACTGTGTCATTCAGATCATGGGGAACCACAGTATTTAAACGGTAAATCCAAAACGCCTCCTTCTTACATAATCTATTAAACCTATCTCCTCCCCTATTAGTACTACTAATTTGTTCTATTGTTTTGACTGTAACTGTTTTTGACTTAGTACTATTGGGCTGTTGACATAATGAAAAATGGCTTGCAAGCACAATAATACATATGCCTACTTCCGGGTATTGAGACCTGTGATGCACAGAGAAGTCATGTGACACATAAAGGATGTTAAGTGTGTCACATGGCCGGACCCAAAACATCATTGTTTTTGGTCTGTTGCCAGGTTATGATGCTCTTCCTGGTCACATGTGACACACCAGATGACCATTTGAGCATAACGCTATTGGGCAGAGATCCGATCACGTGACCGGTATAGTCACGTAATCGGAACCCTTTCGATAAATAATCATGTTTGAATATTTAGATTTGTGTTAGGTATACTCGTTTTTAATATATTTCAGTATCTGATATTTCTGGGATCAATTGGGACTCTTTTAATATACTTTTTAATATCAATTTCCGAACGGCTTATATTTTATGATATCTGTCATGTGTAATGAGTTATGCCACTCAGTAGGGTATAAAAGGTACTTATGCCAGTCACTACCCACATGCTCCTGAGGAAGCTGGATCTAATACACCAGTGAAACACGTTGAGCGTTTTTCTCTGCCTGAGTTTGGATTCCACGATTACTGCTGGCTATATTGGTCACTCTGATGCAACATCGGGACTTTTCCATTGCAATATCCACATCACCTGGTCCTATTTCAACAATCTAGGACAAGCTTTCTAGCTCTTAACAAGGTGGAAATTATCTGCAACTGGATCACTGGTAAAAGCCTCATATTGCTAAATAGGCGATAAATGTTGGCCTATGTCAGTGTCATCAGTCCCCCATGAGTGAATCCTAGCCAGCACTGTGGAACTATTCCCATTTTTTAAACAGGCATATTGTGGCATATTTTATATGAATATATTGTGATTGTAATATACATATACATTAAATGTGTTAATATTCTTAACAAGCCTATCGGAATTTAATTTATTTCTTATAGTTCATGATCAGACAGCGCTGGCAAAATCCATTTCTTCTTTTTGCCTAAAATTTATAGGGGAACTTACCACCCCATTGCCGGCGGATATTGATAGCGCACCTTAATATTTATTTTTGCAATAATTGGGAATGACTTGATACTTATAGGATTATGTAATATACAGTATTAATGATATGTTATTAGATCCTTAGGAGAGTTGGCTAAAAGAGGCAACATTTATTCTCTACATATATCAATTACTTTTTATCCTTATTAGCTGCTGGTTTTTTAGTAATATTGCAGCTTTGGAATATAAATGTAATTGGTTTAAACTTAATTTATTAAGTGGTTTTATGTATGGTTATTATAAGCAAAAGGTGAATGAGTGTTTTTTAAAAATACCCAGGAAAAAGCTGAATGTATTTAATTAAGCAACACAGGTGTTTGGAGCTCTGGGAGAATAAATAGAGTGAAGGAGCACATAGGGTATCAATCTGAGGAAGCCGCCGATGGTGTAGGCGGGGAAACGCGTCATCAACACACTGCACTTTTGGAAGCCGGTCAGTGTTTGCTCTACAGGCGTGATTCTGTACAACACAGAGTGGCAGGTGCCTGCCACACACACTGCAAGTGAGGACCTTTTGCCGTACATCAAGCGCTCAACGGAGCAGGTCCTCCACACGGGGAGAGGAAGGAGGTGAGCTACCGTGACAGAGCCCACTACGAGTGGGGAGACACAGACAGAGAGAACGCTCCTCTGAGCCCTCTCTAGAAGCACAAAGGTGCCTGATGCATATTGAGGAACCGGAGGTCATTATGGATATCTCTAACTGAGGATTGGCGGACATCCTCGGATAGACAGAGGAAAGCACCTCAGTATACCAATTAGGAATCCGGATATAAACCACTCCACAGGATAATCATTTACAGCTACAGGACATTGGAGCAGCTTCAAATAGAGGGTAAATAACATCAACCCTATTAATAAATACACAAAGGATAAACATTTATGAGCCACTGCAAGTACTATAAACTGCATTGATTTTAACTACTGCTCATTCATAAATAAGCTGTCTGGAATTTGATTATGATTGAATACTGAAACAGTTGCTTGATACAAAATAACTTTTGTTACATTATAAGGATTCAATAACATATTGAAACAGAAATATTGATGGAAAGATATATGTTGTAATTTTATTTAGCTATCGCTGGCCAGTGAATTGTCATTTTATATATATTATTTTATGATTGTTTGAATAAACTTAAAATTATTCAAAATAATAAATTGTTGTGTTGCTCTATACCAGCACTTTTCAATATTAGGTTTTCATAATGAGTCAGACTGACTACCGCTTCACCACTCTACCACTCCGTGGGTCGTAAGAGGATGTAGTCTGGCTGGAGGAAGAGGAGGCTCCTCCTTTGCCTCCTGAGTGACTGGGACTGAAAGTTGAGGGTTAAATGATCCTGCTCTTACCACGAGGATGATGTTAAATCTCAACAGGGTGGATAGAAAGGGGTGTGGTTCATAGAGTCGACCATACATAGGTTGACAGTGTCTCGGTCGACCACTATTGGTCGACAGTGACCAAATCG
The DNA here is from genome assembly GCF_028390025.1 of Pseudophryne corroboree. Classification (NCBI taxonomy): domain Eukaryota; kingdom Metazoa; phylum Chordata; class Amphibia; order Anura; family Myobatrachidae; genus Pseudophryne; species Pseudophryne corroboree. The sequence goes on along the minus strand of NC_086445.1, from coordinate 376,187,065 downwards.
ACACCCAAAATAGGTCGACACAAGCATTAGGTTGACATGAGCAATGTCAACATGATTATTTAAAAAAAAAAAACATTTTTGGTGTTGTTTTCTTTGCAGAGTGACCGGGAACCCTAATTAGTGCACCATGTCCCCCAGCATGGATCGCTGCACTCGGCACAGTTTACCGTTCCCAATCATAGTCCACTTGGATCACAAAGTATGAAAAAGTTCCAAAAATTTAAAGAAATTGTGAAAAACTCATGTTGACCTAGTGCATGTCGACCAATAGTGGTCGACCTAAGTGTGGTCGACCTAGAGATCCGATACCGATAGAAAGAGCTGTGCTGCCCCTGCTTGCAGTGCCAGCAATCTTACATCCTGAGATGAACCAGCCACACTGTTCTGGAATGGGCTCAGGACCCAACAGTAAGTATATGCTTAGCCACACAGTGTGTAACTGATGAGGGAGGTATATGATCCTGGCATGCCTCTTTACCGAGATGAAGTGGGAAGCACTAGCACAGAGATGTATTAACATCTTGGCTACGGAGAGGGGGAGATTTCCTAGTGCTGATGCGCGGTGTCTCTTCCCCCATCCGGCTCCACTGGGCATGCGCAAATTCTGGAGTCTGCAGCCAGGGACATCACTGTCCCTGCTGTGGTGTATGGGCAACAACACCTGCCGGAATCGATAGCTGCAGGTGTCAGAATGGTCACTGGCACTGACCGTTCTGACATCTGCAGCTATCGATTTTGACATTGCCCTTCATATCGGCGTATTATCTTACAGATAGCAGCGCTGATAATGACAGGAGCACAGAGCCACACACCACCGAAGTCACACATGGGTGAGAATCGGGATCAGTACACACAACGTGCACTGATACTTCTCCCCCATAACGGAGGATCATACATTGCGGCCTTAGTGCCCCGGCCTGCCAGCCACGCAGTTCTGGTGTGGGACCAGGCCCACCTGGTACCTCCATCATCTGCTCTTCCTCTGTGGAATGAGCCCTATTTTAATTACTTCAACCCATACTACTGGGACCAGTTTGCAGGGCTATAAGGAGGGTAATGTGGGCGGTGCGGCCGCACTGGGCGGGATGGTCTGGGGTTGGGAATCGCGCTGTGTTTCCTCCTCCGTGGAACGGTTTTTGCGTCTCCCACAGAACTGTGCAAGGCATCTGGGGAGAGTCCTCCAAATGGTTCCAACCAGCATTTGGGACACTGGGTAAGGCTGACCATAATGGAGCACCGGGTGCTACGATGCTGGCAGTTTGCTTCCTCCTGCTACTTCAGTAACCCGCTGCCTCCCCCTGCCATCCACTGCCTCTCCCTGTCAGGATTTACATAACATGTGAATCATCCAATACCTGCATTGATCCTTGCCTTTTGCACTGGATGATTCACATGCTGTGCAAATCCCAGCTGCCACACTGAGTCACCAAAGAGTATATATAAACATTGCTTCCATGCGAGTATGTGCCTATGTTTTAAACCATTTTTCTCCTTTTTTTTTTATTTGTTTCCAAATAAAGAAATTAATTAATACATAGTGTTGTTAGTTCCTAAACACTAACACCTATACACTAGGGCTTGTTTTCAACCATGTTGACATTTAATGACATCACAGAAAGAATACTTAATTTATGTGAAATGTATATTTTGTGAAAACTTTAATCAGAGGGTTTACCGTCAGATTTACAATAGCTCAAAAATGTATATCTACTTTACTGAAAGTTGAACCAGTAAATCCAACTTCCTTTCACATTAACTTTCCAATACCATTTAGTGCTATATATTCTACATAAAATTGTTAATTTGTTCATGAGATGCATATATTATCTCTATCCAAGGTCGCCTTATAATCATTATGAGTAGCGTTTGTGATTTTTATACCTGTACGCCCAATCATGTTGCTCACCTTTTGTTTGCCCTTAGAAAAACATATGACAGAACATTTTACAAGCTACCATATAACTATGAAATTGCATGGTCATTTCCTGCGGTACGCTTCCATTAGGGTTGCATGCTTTGGATGAAATATACCCTGCTGTAAATTATATGTTTATTGGAAGTCACCATTAATTCCTGGATACATAAGTGATATAAAGCAGAATGCTTTTCTACTGGTCCTATAACAGCTTTTACTATCCCCATAATTTACAGCAGGCAGTAAACACATCATCACTAAGCACTGACTTCTTCTAATTGATATTAATAAGCACTATTTATACAGACCTAACTGATAGGACTGTACACGTTACCTGTTCATTATAATCACTGTTCTAGGCTTAATTACAATGCTATTGTAGCTGAAGCTGTTTTTTTGTTTTTTTTCATCAACCCAAAGGATGCATCCAAGGATTTTCATTCTGGAATTATCATTTAGTTTATGCTGAAAACTGACAGCTTGTGTGATTGCTTTTTTCAGTATGTTAGTACAGTATCAATTATCATATAATCTTTTTGTGTGATTTTGCAAATAGAGTTATACATTAATATTACTGCTTTATTTTATCCACAGCTGTGTAAATCCAGAACGAGCTTGGAGCAGGACAAAACAAAGCTACATTGTGTCTAATGTAGAACATTACCTTACACTGGAGCAGGCTATGATAATATTCACTGCATTCCTTGTTGGAAAACACTTGGACTTGGATGTTTTCCTTAGATGTTGCTTCCAGAGAGAGGGGGACTGAGTTCCTAGTGAATGTTACATGCTGATAGTGTCATGGTGATGTTTTCCCTACAAGGAAAAGGATTAGTGAATGCGGACAGCTGCACCGGGAACGTCCTATCACAGCATTCCTAAAAAAGGCCGAGGGAGAAACTATGCTGAAGATGTCTTAGGGTAACCAGTTCAGAGGAAAATGATCATTACTGTTACTGCACGTTACTCTGCTCTATTTTATCTGCACATAAAGGAATTTATACTAATAGTTGTTGTGATATTTCCAACAGAGAATTTCTTCTATGCATAAGCTTTGATTCGTACATTCTATCCTGAAATAATGTGTAAAGGTTCCCATACACTAGACGACCTGTAAATGATGATTTTTCGTTAACGATTTCCCTTGAACTCCCCCGGCAGTCCTGGGCAAACGATACAGTACAATGCACATAATGTATCTTAAGATCTGGTATTGGCTACATCCAGGAACATGCTGTCATTGACAATAGTTTCAGATCTTTCCTGCAGCAGGGAAGATCAGAAGCTCCGACCAACGACCAGCGGGACCGCGCATCACGATCGTTCACAGACACTGAGCGATCTGCACTATTATGAACGATTTGTAGTTCCGATCCTTCGTAAATAGGCCAAATCGCTCATAATATTGTCTAAGAAAGCAGTATGAAAAATAATCACAAGGATTGTGTAAAATCCGGAACGGCCCAGACCTCGGTACGCCAGACAGGACTGCCTCTCTGCAACAAACTCTGCCAGTCTGGAATTTGTAGTGTGCGTCCCCGTCTGTGGGGTTTGCTGTATGGGAAGGTGTCTGTAACAGCTGTCACCAGGAAGATGGGGAGGGAGAGAATACAGACTCCCTGTATGGTCCAAACCATTTTGGTTTTTATCCCATCCCAGACCGATTGGTGAGGCTGTAATCTCTCTCTCTCTCCCCGTCTCCCTGGTGGCAGCTGTTACAGACACCCCACCGGACACCTCCAGGACAGGTAAGCGCACTATAATCTGGCAGAGGTTGCTGCAGTGAGCCAGTCCAGTCTTATAATTACATAATTTCATATATATTCACAGCATCTACAATGTTACGCCTTTATATGTAGAAAGAGAATTATGAGGTCCTTAAGATCTGTGTAAGATCTGTGCTTGTTACCTTAAACAAAGTCTTTGCGGATGAGTAGGATTGTGGATAACACAAAGGTACACATTGTGCCAGCCTTATACGCTGGTTGGGAAGCATGCTAGTGTAATTTTTGTTATTGGCATTCAGGTATATATTCTGCCCTTGGTCAGTCTGTCATTAGCCCTTGAGAAAGGTGTACACAACACACCAAAATAGTCATCGGACTTTTGGGGGGAAGATTCAATTAGGAGAGGGATTTACCCCACTGCTAATTGAATGCACTGCCAGATTCAATTAGCTTTGAGAACCCCACTTGCAGGGCTGTCTTAACAGCATTAAACACCCTGGGAAAGGCACTGCACTAGGGCCCCTACTCACCTATTCGCAGTGAATAAACAGCGTGGGATGGTTTCTTATAATTAGTAACCCACAGACCTCTCTGCTCCAACACAGGACCGTTAGCTTAAAAATGATTTATCAGCTGATCAGTGAAGCACCCTCTTTGTCACTCTGATCTTCCCTGTGTTTGTCCCTGGCCTGATTATACTGAACCCTTCCCCCACTATTGCAAGCCTCCCACTTGGCACGACTTTATGCATATTTACAGATGTGCTTGTTGCTTTTATATATATATATATATATATATATATATCCAGGGGCGTAGCGAGGGTGGCTCCAGTGCAGCGCGAACACAACCGCCTGACCACCTCCCTCCGTCCACTATACCGCGGGCCACTGTACAGAAAGCCGCAGAGTAGGAGGAGAAGCAGAGGAGACGGACACTGACTCGGAGGCTAGATAGGGAACAGGATAGGCCAGAGGCGACAGCAGGAGACACTGACAGCCAGAGCTCTGCCCACCCTATTTATAGGTCTCACTGTCTGCTTGTAGTTGTGTAGCAGGGTTGCTTCTCTCCTGCTATACCACTCTCTGCCCCAGCTGCTACAGCACCTCTCTCTGCATTAGAATCTGCAGAGTAACATGTATAAGCGGCTCTACTGAGGCATAACATCTGTAAGTGGCTCTACTGTGGTGTAATGTATATAAGCAGCTCTACTCTGGTGTAACGTGTATAATGGACTCTACTGTGTGGTGTAAAGTGTATAAGGGGTATTACTGAGTAGTGTAATGTGAATAACGGACAATACTGTGTGGTGTGATCTGAATAGGTATTATGTGGCCACACCCCTTCCCCAGGAAGCCACGCCCCCATATTTTGGTGCGCACCTTCAATGCGCACTGTCCCTACTTTAAACATGGGGTCGACCAAAGGAAACTTCCACCCTTACCTCCACAAGGTCTAGAACCAGCCCGGTCATCAGTTTAGGATTTTAAATATTTCTTCTTTTCAAATGTAACATGCCACCACACGTTGGCCAAGCCCCCAATTCAGTAGGGTGGGTTGGGGAGCGCCAAAACATACCCTTGCTCCGGGCACCATGGCACCTAGCTACACCTCTGTATATATCAATAAAAAGATATCCCAGTGCGCTAATATATATAAAACTGTAGATTCAGTATACAGTGGAGTAGTGAACAGATCCACATCAACAGACCAGTCATATGTTCGATGTACCACGAGTCTTCCTTTGATGTATAGCACCCTAGGATAAGAACACTCTCATGAAAAATTGGGTGTGGTTCATAGGGGCAACAGTGTCTAGGTCGACCATGTTTGGGTCGACCTAAACATTGTTGACCTAGTTACTGTCGACCTAGAGACTGGATCCCAGAAAAATCACCCAAGAGATCAATGTCAAACAATTATGTTTTATTTGTTTGACAATATAAAACGATCATATAAAATTGCAATACCAAACAAATCCATATGTTATTGTACAATAGATGGTATAAATCTCCCCTCACCTTAACAAAGGTGTGAGCTCAAGGTGGAGATTATTATAATCAAACCGCTTGATTAGTAAGGTGTCTGCCTTCCGTGTAACAGGTCATGGGTTCTAATCCTAATCTGTGTAGTATGTGGCTGCACACTACATAGATCTGCCTAGATGCAGTGGTTTTGAATTGCTATGCAGAAGCAAAAAGCTTGATTAGCAAGATGTCTGCCCTCCGTGTAACAGGTCATGGGTTCTAATCCTGTGTGACTGCTAAGAAATGTGTGATTTAAAATGAATGACAATGAAATGTAAAAATATATATACTTTTTTTTTTAGAACACTCCACACACACACACACACACACACACACACACACACACACACACACACACACACACACACACACACACACACACACACACACACACACACACACACACACACTTATCTATATATATGGGGGGGGGGGGGGGGGGGGGGGAGAGAACCAATATTAATCTTGCCTCCGGGCAGCTGGGGGGTACTTACGCCACTGCCCGGTATAAATCCACCAACCGAATGGACCAGTCAGAGGCTATTATGAGCAAGGAGTTTACAAACATTATAAATAACAAATGACAATATATATATATATACATATATTTTATCTCAGCATATTTGTCGGTTCCTATACATCAGTTACAACTCAATTGGCTAATGGCTAAACATTGTGAAAGTATAAACAACATGATGTTTGCTTGCATTTATGTCTCACAATGCTAGGGTCATGAGTTCAATTATAATCAGAACACCACTCTGGATTTTATATGTTTCTACTATGTTTGTGTGGGTTGTGCCCAGGTTTCCTAGCACACTCCAAAAAACACATTGGCAGGTTATCTTATGATGAAATATACACTTGCTGTGTGTGTGGGGGAGGGGGTTGATCATTTCACAGCTCCACCAAGGCAGGGACAAGTGTGAATGACTGAACATTCTCTGTAAGCTACTGTCTCATTTGTTAGCGCTGTATAATAATTAATCATGTGGAAATGATATGTTGTTGAAAGTGATCTATTTGTAGGTAGTGTTACAAAGCAATGCTAACTCAGCCTTTACATGCACTGATCAGGATAAACTATTTGCTACTGGCAAACCTGTCACAAATATCTAACAGTGTTAATCTTTTATGGATGTGTTGTTTATGAAGGGTACAACAATGGTGAATATTTAAAAGTTTTCAAATGTGTACTCTTTGAACTTGTAAATAATAATGAAAAAAAGAAAAAGCATTAAGCCATAAGGCCATGTGCAAATTAATAGTTAATGTGCATTGTTAAGGGGCATTGCCAGGAGTCTGTAGTGGTTATCAGAAACTTTAGCTCACACTAGTCTAGTCCCTATGAAGAGTTTTTGATGGCATGTACAAATCCTCACAAAAGCTAATATACGATGTCACATTATCACTAAAATCATCCAAATCAATGGCTGCAGCCTCAAAAACAGCCCAATCAGTACAATCAAACCAAGCCTGAAGTCCCAACTTTGCCTCATTTGTCACAGTCCATCTCTTCACGGTCTTTACAGATCTCAACTTCTTCCAAAATTAAGAAATAGGTGCACAGTTACAGATAGATGAACAATGAAATATTAGTGAATATTAGCTAAAGAAGGCTTTCTGTCAAATGAGAGGCTGCTAAAATACAGTAAATAACTGACGTTGAAATAAAGAAAGCAAAATGAAGCCAGACAGTAACAAAGTGCCAACTAGTGTGATACAAATAGTGAAAAAAATGGGGATTGTCATGTTGAAACTTGAGTACCTCAGTTTTTGCACTATTTTTTATCACACTAGTAGGCACTTTATTACTTCACTTACAGATCTCAACTGCTGGGCGGGAGCAGATCTACCAAGCAATTATCTGAAAGACCCAAAGCTGCACAAGGAATAGACCGATAAGCATCGTTGAAGGTGGCGCAGCAATGATGCAATGTACATGTATGTGCGGGTCATTAGATCGACAGTGTCTAGGTCGACAAAATTTAGGTAGACAGTCACTAGATCAACAGGGTTCAAAGGTCGACAGGGTTTCTAGGACGACATGTTCTAGGTCGACAGGTCAAAAGGTTGACATGAGTTTTTCATGTTTTTTTGGTGTCATTTTCTCTGTACAGTGACCAGGAAGCCTAATTAGTGCATCGTGTTCGCTCGCCATGCTTCGGGCAAGGTGCCTCGCTGCGCTCGGCACAGGTTACCATTCCCAATCGTAGTCCGCGTGGATCGTTAAGTATGAAAAAGTTCACATTTTTATAACTCATGTCGACCTTCTGACCTGTCGATCTAGAACATGTCGACCTTGAAAACATGTCGACCTAGTGACTGTCGACATAGGAACTGTCGATCTTCAGACTGGATCACCTATGTACATCCCTTGTTGGGCACTTTACATGTTGTCTGTACTTGGGTAACTCCTGATTCGCTGTATTGAAGTCATCCAGAGCAATGTACACGGAGTCTTGTTGTTTTAGCTCCATATCAGTTATATAAGCAGTCAAATGATGTAATGTGTCAAAGTCAGAAAAATATCTCTATGCACACTACCATATTTGCACCTCACACAGGTCCGTGCTGCGCATGCGTACGCTCTCCCGTACGTGCGCATACTCACAGTCGCGGGCACCCGCAGGCGCACGGTATGCGTATTTTTACGGTAGAGTTTATGTGATCGTAGCGTGCGACTCAATCATTACATATTTTCACTATATAATGTATTTTTTAGATCATGGTCCCTTTGATAGATTCTGAAAGTTTGGTTAATATAGAATGTTCATGAACAGAGAAATCCCTCTTTGTTTGATACGAAGGGTCAGACAGGAGTAATACAGTGGTGTTTAGTATCCATCGGAAGAATATTTAATTAGAAATATTCCGGTGTTGGTTTGAAGCAGATCAATCGCTCGTGCGAATAGTTATGGACATAAGAAGTTTATGAACATTTACTTTATTTGCACTTTATTACCCATGCGGCGGGAAACCCAGTTTTCCTCCCACCTGAGCTGTTGGAAATAGTCACAGCCCACCTGTATGAATCAACCTATGACCTTTTGTTATAATGCGAGGAGGAATTCCTGTGTCCAATGAACAATGAGATTGTAGGGACCATTGAATTGCATTGTGTGTGGGGCATAAATAGAAAGGCCGATCACATCCAGCTCTCACTCTTCAACGGTTATCATTGCTGAAAATCGGGAGCTGGATGTCCAGAGGCGCATGCGATCGTTTCCTTTGTGCGTAAGTTTTTCTCCGTAATCATACTGTTTCTCTCTTGTTATTATGGGCCATATCTTTCTCTCTCTTCTCTTTCTCTCATTTATCTCTTAAACTTAAGTGTATTGTATTTACTGTGTAGTTACCTGGTTAGTTAGTCTATGTTATATTGTAGTGTATGATTTGTATTTGTATTAATTCTTTTACAAGTATATCATTCAAAATATATATATTAGGCGTTGGACCCTAAGCCCAGGTATCTGTGTATTTCTTATAGAGTTAAGTATTCTCAGAGCGTCTGTGACGCTCAAACTGCTTTTAAGCTAGTAAGGTTATACTGTGTTGCATTTACACCATATCACTACACAAAGGGTTTACTGCATAGTACACTGTTTATGGTTTAGATATAAAGGTTTTACATTGTGAGCGTATGCGCCGCTGGTGATCTCCTCGTGGTCTCGAGCGGTCGCATCGCTATAGCGAATCATTACGGTAGTCGGCAGCCAATAGCGTGCCTGCCAGTGATCTCTTGGCCGTGAGCGAACGTAACGCTTGAGCGTCTCGACCACGGCTAAGCGATTGTTACGCAACGTGCGTACCCTTACGGTACTTCATACGTAGTTAGCGTACAGTGTTCTTAGACCTCATAAAGGATATTATATAAGATAAATAATCTGCTTTAACAATTGCGGGCTCGTCCTGTCCTTCACATATCTGCACTAGGTAATTACAGCAGACATTATCCAGCAGCAAAGGGCGGGAGATCATATTCCTCGTAGTGCTGTTTGGATAAGCGTCTGCTTCTCTTAGTAAACGGTGCTGAAGGAATCCGGGAACCGGAGGTAAGAACAACACGCTAGTCTCTTTTAAAACTGTTTATTTCTGTCTTGCGTACACACGCACGCATATCTGCATTTCTTTTCATTCGTGTATTTTCGTATATCACTCTCCTGTTTGCTATTATATAGTTGATAAACGTGCTAAGAGAGATTTGCCGCTATTTCAAAGTGTAAAAGTAAAGATAACATAGTTAAAATATAGACAAACACACAGTTTTGCCTGGGAGATAAGGCGAAGTCAGTGTGGTGTGCGGTAGATGATCAAGGATCATCTACATTGATAAACATAAATTGTGTTACGGTGGATCTTTATTTTGCGTACACGTGTCTCTAACAAGGACTGAGATTTGTGCACGCAAACCAAAGGCCGACGCACGCAGCGTATATTACGCAACGGAGCGTACGGGTACGCCCACGTAACTCAAATCACAAGTTTTTTTTCTCTCCTCTCAACGCGATAAGTAGCGCCACGCGGTAAATAATGCCAGGCGATAAATCGCACAAATTTATTTTAAATTCGAAATTTAAATTAATAGATCCTTCTCCTAATTTGTAACACATCTGGTCTAAAGAGAAATTTCTGCGCAGAAATAGAAATAGAAACAAAAGTGTACATGTGGTGAGTGAGTGTGTTGTATACAATTTTACAGGTTGAACCACAAGAAAAGTCGAGTTCTCGTGAGGTACATGCGTGTAAGTGACGTACATGGTGGCTAGGGAGGCATCCCTGGTTAAAACATACAATTTGAGCATTAGAGTGTAGCAGACCAGGAGGTCATACTGTAACAGACCAGGAGGTCATAGCAGACCAACAGGTTCAGGTACAGCAGACAAGGAAGTCCGCTATACAGTCCACAGGCACAACACCAAGAAAGGGTTGGTGCAACACCCATATAGGCCATACAAGCTCTTGCTGAAGGAATTCGCAGCCGCAATTTTCGATTCCACTGGTCGCTCCGTACATAAGATTAGTTGCTTATGTGCTGAACGATTGTACCGCACGTAATTGTGTACATTAGTAAACCTGACCGGTACTATTTGTGTACGAAGGTCATAAACGCTATTTGTACATTCTAACGTGATTTGTGTAATTTTTTTTATTTTAAGGGAAGTTCGCTGCTCACTCAGGAACTATCCAACAACCAATAGTTACTGGAAAGAGTAAGTGTTCTTCGGATCACCCTCACAGGTTCCAGTAAATAGAGGTTCAGGTCGCAGGGGCCCTAGGTCGAGTACGCCAGCACCATATCGGTGTGATCAGGTCGTATTGGTCGGCGTGGGCGAGTGAGTGGGGTACTCGGTAAACCGCCACCGTCAGCCTATTTTGAACATTTTGGTTTGCGTAAGGGTTGGCTGAATAAAGCAACACCTTCGAACTATGGGGGCCACTTGTTCAGGTAGGGGGCGATCAACCTCGGTTCGGGTTGATTCAGTGAACCGACCAGTCGGGTCGGCAAGATACGTGATGTGTGAAAAATACGGTTCACACACGGAGGTTTTATGTGATGAATGGGAGAGAATGACGGTACATGACGGGGAGAAATTCCCAAGAGTAGGTAGCTTCAGCACAGAAGTGTTAACGAATTTAAGGAGAAGGATATGTCTCATTAAATCAGCAAAGAGACGAATCAAGCATTATGATTATTTGCAGTTGTGGCAACAGGAGGGTGACATACAGAGAGGATTGGCTCAGGCGGCGGGATCTGGCTCAATCAGAAAACTGATAGCCACGGCCCCACCGCCACCATACATATCAGGAGAGAAATTGGTTGCGGAGAATGACGCACTAAGGTGTAACACACAAACACTTAGCAACTGTGTAAATGTTAAAGATAATGTTAACCAATTAACCAATGCAAGTATTAACCCGTGCAAGTTGTACCCTGTTTTGAACTTTCCTCAGGAGTGTGATCAAGAAGACGAATCGGCAACAATTTCAGCGCTCTCTCTAGCAGCCACCATAGCAGAGACCACAGTAGGCACAGCTCCACCCACGAGATTAGTAACAAGGGCCCCTAGCGGAGGGATAGGTGAGGTCGTATCTACAGGTAAGTACGGCACCATACACTATGCTGAAGCCATTTCACCACAGGCTGTAGAACCCACACAGAGTGATGTTGTTAGAGTTAATCCTGTTAGGGTAATAGCTGTTCCAAATGGGAAAACTGACACATCAGGAGTCACCCCTGTGAGGAACATTGCCATGTATAGCCCATTTTCCAGAATGGAATTAAGGACCATAGTGTCTGAATTCCCTGACCCTAGAAAAGACTTAGTTGCCAGCCAAAAATACATCAGAGACCTAGGTAACACTGTAGAGCCCAACAACAAAGACTGGCAGATATTGCTGAGAGCATGTTTACCCTCCAATGTTGACGCAGCTCAATTTTTAGCTGACTGTGGATTAGATCAGGATGTACCTCTTACAGATGTGTACAACAAAGACAATGTAAAAAGAATAAGCTTACAGTTAAAGGAGTATTTCCCAGCCGTAGTTAAATGGAACAAAATATTCTCCATTAAACAGAAGGAGTCAGAAACAGCTGCAGAGTATTTTCACAGAGCATTATCAGAAATGGCAAAATACACAGGCATAGAGGACATTAAAACAAACATAAACCATCGAGAAGTAGCAGTATCGGTACTGATGGATGGTTTAAAAGAATCATTAAAGACTAGGGTACAGACCACACAACCATGTTGGCGAGGTCTGTCTGTGGCTACTTTGAGAGAGGCTGCTATTGATCACGATAGGAACATCACCAGACACAGGGAACAACAAAGTGATAAGTTAATGGCAGTAAGTATACAGGCCCTGACCACAAAACAGCCTGTGTTAACATCACCAAACCCTGTGGGTAAGTCAAATGTGGTAACATGTTATTTTTGTCACAAACAGGGACACTTTGCACGAGACTGTAGATCGAGAAATGTACAAAAATCTCATCAACCCCCTAGACAACGACACGACACACGACATTGGGAGCAGGGTCCGCAGAAACGGAGTTATGAGCCACATGCAGGGGAAACAAAAAGATACCCCCCAAACAGAGATTGGCAAACCTCTGGTAGTTCCCAGCTAACTCCCTCACAAGTAGTTGCTGCCAGCGGGATTCAGGGAGGTCACCATACCCAATAGGGGTGTGGCCATACCTGTAATCTGCAGCCAGTAAAATTGATTGCAAGCCTTGGAAGTGAACCAGAAATTGCAATCAATGTAGCTGGTAAATCATTAAACTTTCTTGTAGACACAGGGGCGGCCAAATCAGTGATAAATTCGACAGTGGGCATGAGAACCACTGGTAAGACAATTCCAGCCATAGGGGTAACGGGAGTAGTCCAGCACTACCCTGTTAGCAAACCAGCCGAGATTACAGTAGGGCCGTTACATACCAAGCATTCCTTTTTGCTGGCTGCATCGGCACCGACCAATCTCCTGGGTAGAGACTTATTGTGTAAAATGGGGTGCGTCATTTATTGTACTCCTGAAGGTGTATTCTTGGACATACCTGAGAATCACGCTCAGGAAGTACGAGACATGTTAGACTCCCCGTCAAAATTAATGTCACATACCATTATGACAAATAGGACTCCCTCCCAAGTAGAAGAAATGACATCTCAGATACCAGAGTCACTTTGGACTAAAGATGGACAGGACACTGGATTAATGGCAAACGTAACTCCGGTAGTTGTACAAGTAAAAGATGGTAGGATAGCTCCAAAAATCCCACAGTACCCTCTGAAGCCAGAGGTGGAGTTAGGAGTGTATCCCGTAATAGAGCGCTTGCTACAACAGGGCATTCTGGTAAGAACGTCCAGCACTGCCAATAGTCCCATCTTCCCTGTTAAAAAGAGTGGGGGGAGGGGTTACCGGCTAGTGCAGGATCTAAGGGGGATTAACAAAATAGTTGAGAGTCAGTTCCCCGTAGTGCCAAATCCAGCTGTCATCCTAATGCAAATCCCTCCCACTGCGAAATTTTTCACTGTTATTGACCTCTGCTCCGCTTTCTTTTCGGTACCTCTGCACCCTGACAGTCAATATTTGTTTGCATTTACATACAGAGGAGTCCAATACACATGGACTCGATTACCACAAGGATTCATAGATAGCCCAAGTATATTTTCTCAGGCTTTGCATGATTGTTTACAGTCTTTCCAACCAGTGAGTGGATCAGTATTAATACAGTACGTGGATGATCTACTACTGTGTTCTGATTCATTGGAAGCATCCCTGAAGGATACGAAACAGCTCCTGTTTCATCTTTCAGACACAGGACACAAGGTTTCCAAAGACAAGTTGCAATTATGCCAAACTAAGGTAAAATATTTGGGACACTGTTTAACACAAGGACTGAGACACCTGACCGCTGATAGAATTCAAGCAATTAGAGACATGACTCTGCCACAAACCCAGCAACAGATCAGAACATTTTTAGGAATGTGTGGGTATTGCCGTAATTGGATCCCAGAGTTTTCCATTTTAGCGTTACCTTTGCAGGAGATGGTCTCCTCAAACAAACCTGATCGGATTTCGCATACAGACGAGTCTGAGGCAGCATTTGAGAGACTTAAACAGTGCCTAACGCAGGCACCAGCATTAGGTATGCCGGACTATGGGAAACCCTTTGAACTATACGGAACAGAAAGTGCTGGTTGCGCGGCAGGCGTACTAACCCAAAAGCACGGTGATGCCAGCAGGCCAGTAGCATATTACAGCGCTCAGCTAGACACGGTAGCGCGATCCCTCCCCACATGCTTGCGAAGCGTTGCTGCGATAGCATTGCTAGTAACGAAAAGCGAAGACGTCGTGCTAGGTCACAACCTCACAATTCATACACCACATGCAGTGTCAGCCTTGTTAAATTCTGCCCAAACCAGGCACGTCTCATCAGCGCGGTTTACAAGATGGGAATTGGCACTAATGGCCCCCGTAAACATCACCATAAGGAGATGCAGTGCATTAAATCCTGCAACATATCTCCCAGGTGTGCCTGGACAGGCACAAAGGGTGGAAGATGAGAGTGGTGGGGAAGGAGGATTTAATACAAAGGAAGACACTCATGATTGTATGGAATATTTGACCCAAAATTTTACCGCAAGGCCTGACATCAGTGACAACCCACTGGAAGATGTAGAACTTACGTTCTACACGGACGGTAGTTGTCATAGACAGTCAGACTCGGGAGACTTGTGTACTGGATACGCAGTCGTAGATGACCAAGGCACCATAGAAGCGGAACCGCTAGGCCCACCTCACTCAGCCCAGGTTGCTGAACTGGTCGCCCTAACCAGAGCATGTGAATTGGCTAAGGGCAAATCAGCCAATATCTACACCGATTCTAGATACGCATTCGGGGTAGTCCATGATTTCGGAGCCCTATGGCGCCTCAGAAATTTCATGACGGCAGCTGGTACACCGGTAGCGCATGCAGCTCACATAAAAAGGCTTCTAACAGCGATACAGGAACCCGACAGAGTGGCTGTTATCAAATGTAAAGCACACACATATAGCCAAGACCCAATATCACTTGGTAACAGCCGAGCAGACGAAGCGGCTAAATTAGCAGCTGGTACCCCCAGACAGACAGACACCACACAACTGATGGTATTTAATACCATCAACACACAGAAGTTGTGTGAGATGCAAAATTTGTGTTCCACACAGGAAAAGGCAGTCTGGAAGGCAAAGGGATATGGCCAGGAGTCCTCAGGACTCTGGACGGATGGACAAGGTAAACCGGTGGCCCCCAGAGCATATCTTCCATGTTTAGCTGAGGCAGCTCACGGGCCGACTCATCTGGGCAGGGAAGGGATGTGCAAGTTGGTAAGAGCATATTGGTGTGCCCCAGGATTTTCATCTCATGCGAGTAAAAGAGCAATGTCATGCCTTACCTGTCTGAGAAAGAACATCGGAAAAACAATACCAACAGAACCATCCCATATCCCACCTGCCGGCGGCCCTTTCCAGGTAATACAGATTGACTTTATTCAATTACCCCCTTGTCGAAATTTGAAATATGTACTTGTTTGTATAGATGTTTTCTCAAATTGGGTCGAAGCATTTCCGGCGGCCACAAATACCGCTATGTTTACTGCTAAGAAAATTGTGCAGGAATTTGTATGTAGATATGGTATCCCTAGAATTATCGAAAGTGATAGGGGTACCCATTTTACAGGTGATGTCTTTCAAGGAATGTGTAAATTGATGGGAATTGATAGCAAGCTGCACACTCCATACCGTCCACAGGCGAGTGCGAAAGTGGAAAGAGTGAACAGCACTATTAAAAATAAACTGAGTAAAGTGATGGCAGAGACAGGATTGACATGGCCAGAAGCTTTACCCATTGTACTGTACAGCATCAGAACCACTCCCAGGTCCCCTCTTAATCTGTCTCCCTTTGAAATCTTGTTTGGTCGACAACCGCATGTTATGATTAACCCTCAGGATGATTTGAAGTGTAACAATGAAGTGACTGTAAAATACTTGATTAACATGAGTAAACAGTTGAGGAATCAAAATGATAATCTGAAGTTAGTGATTCCTGATTTACCAGATAGTAATTGTCATGACATTGAACCTGGGGATTATGTAATGATACGGAATTTTCTACGCTCAGGTTGCCTTATTGACAGATGGGAAGGACCATACCAGGTCTTACTGACTAGCACTACAGCATTGAAGGTTGCTGAGAGAGAGACTTGGGTTCATTCGTCCCACTGTAAGAAGGTCGTTGATCCAGAGAAGTCCTGTGATAAGGAACAGACAGTAGAGGTTGTATCACTAGAGTGTCTGTTCCAGGAGGACTAAGGCGGCACCTGAGCATCAAGAACCACAAGATCAAAAGCAGTTGTCGATCCCCTGTTCCCTTTTATTGTTTTTCTACAACTTCCCATCCCCTCTCCCTCAAATTATTTTTCCCCCCTTCTCATTCTTCTTCGTCTCCTCCTAAGATGGACTTGCCTCAAGAGACTGTGATCCGGATTTTCCTGTTGACTATGATGTTGACCAGAGCAGTCTGTTCCGGCGAGAGTACCATGGAGTTCGAGAGAGGTTCTGGAATGGGTTCTGATGACAGAGATGGAGGCGTAGTTTTCCAAGAACAACTTAACCAACAAGTAAAGGCGAGTATCAGAAAACGATCTGATAGCATTGACCATAGAAGGAATTGTGAAGGATTGTTAGCTGAAGAAAACTGTATCTGTCGGCTCTGTAACAATGTCATTGAGGATGGGTGCATAAAGAAATGCCAATCCAGTTTTAATATCCATATGGACCGGCATCCCTTGAGTGACTATCACTCTTTAGTGGGTAGTGTGTTAAATAAAACAGATTGTTGGGTATGCTCTCAAGTACCTCAAGGTCATAGCAAATCAGGGCTAGTACCATTTCCTTTAACGTTAGGGGAGGTACTTGAGTTAAGTGGTGGGAGACCGGTGGACAGGAGGTTTAATATCTCCAGCCCTCCTAGTTTGAAGCTCCACCAATACCATGTGGATAGGTCCCTATTATGTTTTAACATCTCCAATCCCCGAAAGCCGGGAAATTGGGAAGTGTCATGGAGTAATCAAACCATGACCTTTTCACATAGAGCAGATAGAATGCCTACAGATACAGAGCTTATACGCCACATAGCCAGTAGAGGAAAATCTTTCCGGTATAGGTATACCTTAGGAAATAGGATTACGAGAGTTGGAGAGGTATCACCAGGATACTGTGCACATATCGTACAACCTGATACGTGTACTAAGCAGATGGAAGAATTAGGGTTAGGAGATTTCACATGGAAGGTGTGTAATATGGTTATGTCCTACTCCGTCCCATATGTTCTCCCCGATGATGCATATTTCATATGCGGGAGAAAGGCGTATAAGTGGCTTGCCCCAAACTCTGAAGGATTGTGTTATATTGGAAAGGTACTGCCTGAAGTAATGACTGTATCACATGACAAAATGAAAGACATACACCGTGTTGCCCAAACTCCTTATACTCATACTCATTACGAGCACATCGTTAAACGGCACCTGATAGAAAGAACAGAGCACCCGGCCTCTGACATGATCAGTGAATCCACCGGGATTCAATTCTTAATCGCGTTAGATATCACTCACACCGCTAGAGGAGTGTTGAATTATAAATACATTTCTGCGCTCGCCAATTTGTTAGATAATATCACTGAAATGTATGATGACACGTTTAGGTATACTGGAAGGGAACTTCAGGCTTACAAAACAGAACTAGTCCAGCATAGAATGGTTCTTAATTACCTCACAGCAGTAACAGGCGGATATTGTGTCACACTGGCAACACAATACGGCGTGAAATGTTGCACATATATTACGAATAGCACCGAGGACCCGGTCGAGGTCATAGACCAAAAGATGGACGATATTCTCCAACTAAAGTGGGAATTTCGCAGAAGACACAATCTCACCCTTGCTGCTGTGAGTAATGAGCTGACTGGTTGGGTGTCATGGTTGAACCCGCGAAATTGGTTCTCCGGTTTAGGAGAATGGGCCTAAGGAGTTATAATGGATGTTGGGAAGTTTCTCCTATGTATCTTAGGTGTTATCATAACGATTGGTTTGATATTTAGATGCGGTCAGGCTTTAATGAGGTGCAATCATCGTACTAGGGTAATGAGTTTAAGGAGTGAGGAAACTGTAATTCCAATGGACTTGATTTATGACCCAAATGTAGAAACAATAATGTGATGAAAATGCGATTTCTACGGTCCGTTTCTTTCACCTGTTTTTCCGTTTCCTCCAAGGTAAAAAGACCCACTTGGACGAGGAATTTGATGAGCCGATATACAGACAACAGAGAGATTAAAGAAGAAGTTTTGACAACCTGATACACAGATTTTTGATGAACTATGCCATGGATCCCCAGTTTCCCTAGAAATTTTAAAATTACGCTAGCCCAACACTTTTGTAAATCTATGGACATTGACAGCTTTGCTCGCACTTTATGAGCAAAAGCACAAAGAAGACTGCATTCAACAGACACCAAACAAGACCTCAATCGACGAATGTACATTTACCTGACATAGAATACCACCGCATTTACCGTAATTATGTCTTTTCTTCATTTCTACAACCCTCAGGTAATGACACACATAGTCGATAGGGAATACAGGCACAGATATCAGCAATCACATATCTTCCCCATTCATGTATCATCAACTACAATGTGCTCCCCCATTTTGTTACAACCAAAGCCGAAAAGAGCTCGGTAAAGTTTGACAGCCCATCCACAGACCCGTACCACGGGATAAGAAGGAATCCAAATGTATACTTCGCAATACCTCGAAGCTTGATTTAAAACACGTACGGCACGATGATACATGACCCCCAAGCACGGATTCATACACACATGCTTCTGCTATCTCACTAGGTCATACCCTTTTCCTACCTTCTCCTCTCCTCCCTTACCCAACCATGTAAATGTATTAACCCCTAACATATATTTTTCTCTTTTTGAAATGTTTTCAGGAAGTGGCAGTTATTGTTGACTGCCAAAGGGTGGACTGTCAAAGTCAGAAAAATATCTCTATGCACACTACCATATTTGCACCTCACACAGGTCCGTGCTGCGCATGCGTACGCTCTCCCGTACGTGCGCATACTCACAGTCGCGGGCACCCGCAGGCGCACGGTATGCGTATTTACGGTAGAGTTTATGTGATCGTAGCGTGCGACTCAATCATTACATATTTTCACTATATAATGTATTTTTTAGATCATGGTCCCTTTGATAGATTCTGAAAGTTTGGTTAATATAGAATGTTCATGAACAGAGAAATCCCTCTTTGTTTGATACGAAGGGTCAGACAGGAGTAATACAGTGGTGTTTAGTATCCATCGGAAGAATATTTAATTAGAAATATTCCGGTGTTGGTTTGAAGCAGATCAATCGCTCGTGCGAATAGTTATGGACATAAGAAGTTTATGAACATTTACTTTATTTGCACTTTATTACCCATGCGGCGGGAAACCCAGTTTCCCTCCCACCTGAGCTGTTGGAAATAGTCACAGCCCACCTGTATGAATCAACCTATGACCTTTTGTTATAATGCGAGGAGGAATTCCTGTGTCCAATGAACAATGAGATTGTAGGGACCATTGAATTGCATTGTGTGTGGGGCATAAATAGAAAGGCCGATCACATCCAGCTCTCACTCTTCAACGGTTATCATTGCTGAAAATCGGGAGCTGGATGTCCAGAGGCGCATGCGATCGTTTCCTTTGTGCGTAAGTTTTTCTCCGTAATCATACTGTTTCTCTCTTGTTATTATGGGCCATATCTTTCTCTCTCTTCTCTTTCTCTCATTTATCTCTTAAACTTAAGTGTATTGTATTTACTGTGTAGTTACCTGGTTAGTTAGTCTATGTTATATTGTAGTGTATGATTTGTATTTGTATTAATTCTTTTACAAGTATATCATTCAAAATATATATATTAGGCGTTGGACCCTAAGCCCAGGTATCTGTGTATTTCTTATAGAGTTAAGTATTCTCAGAGCGTCGGTGACGCTCAAACTGCTTTTAAGCTAGTAAGGTTATACGGTGTTGCATTTACACCATATCACTACACAAAGGGTTTACTGCATAGTACACTGTTTATGGTTTAGATATAAAGGTTTTACATTGTGAGCGTATGCGCCGCTGGTGATCTCCTCGTGGTCTCGAGCGGTCACATCGCTATAGCGAATCATTACGGTAGTCGGCAGCCAATAGCGTGCCTGCCAGTGATCTCTTGGCCGTGAGCGAACGTAACGCTTGAGCGTCTCGACCACGGCTAAGCGATTGTTACGCAACGTGCGTACCCTTACGGTACTTCATACGTAGTTAGCATACAGTGTTCTTAGACCTCATAAAGGATATTATATAAGATAAATAATCTGCTTTAACAAATGCTTCATTAACACAAGTCTGAGGGGAAATATACACCCCAACCAAGACAAATGATGCAAACTCCCATAGGTGTTTCTATAATGGCAAGGTGTGCGGTGCACGTGGGCCTCTGGGTCCAGGAGGAACCACACCGCACACCCTGCACCCATATATTATACTTACCCCATCCAGCCATTTCTGAGTGATTTGTGCATACGCATTGGAGATGTCCCCAGAAGCAAGTCACGGGCACCATTGTCCTAAAGACCTGTGCATGCGTAGTAGACTGGCATAATGCCAGTCTCTACTCACTGGCAGAAAGGAGGGGCCCTGCAATGGAGGCTGCACGCGAGCCCTCTTCTCTCTTAAAATGGCCCTGCGAACTCCCAAAAATGGTTTAAAATGAATGACAAAAAGTCTCCAAATGAGGACTGCACGATTTATGTAAAACTGTAACATCCATACACCAGCCTTCATTAATATATATATTAAAAAAAACCCTCCTGTAACTTCCCCACAAAAGCTTCAATATGTGGTCCACCCTGTGAAGACAAAAGCCTGGAAAGTATACAGATTCATCAGACATATGCAATCCAAGCCAAGTCTCAGTAAAGCACAAAACAGATGATCCAGAAATGCCCACACTTGCCCTTCCAACAGCAACAGCAGCTCGTACATCTTGTTAGCCAGGGAGCGGACATTCGACAGCTGCACCACCGGAAGAGCAGACCAGTGCCCCTTCCGTCTCCACCTTACCAGAACACCGGATCACCTACCCCAAAGGTGTTCCCTTCTAAGGCTGACAGAAGCCACTACACCTCCAAACTTCTCACCACCAAGAGCCCAAGCTACAGCCCTGTCACCTCCAACCTTCACCTCCCCTCACCGATTACTTCGACTGCAGGCTATTCCATGTCCACAGACTCCGGCTGCCTCTCCATTTGGTGGCCCCCGCTGCACTCACAGAGGACTAGGGATGGCCATAGACCATCAATTATTCCTAATCATCAATGATTTATGGCCGATGTCAAATGCTTTTGCCATCGATGGGAGAGAACCAGGTGGTTTCCATCCGTCGATGGCACAGCATAAACAAATATATATAAGTGTCCGCACTCACATCTGTATATCCATATTTAAGGGGTGCTCCTCAAGATAACCCAAAAGGCTTCAACTATACCAGGTATGCGAGATCAAAGAATCCCAGCAGAGGGCATTCACCAGTCCTAGATAAATGTAAAAAACTTTTATTGGTACATCAAAATCTTTGGTAAGTAGTCGACGTTTCGACCCATAGGGTCTTTCTCAAGACAGACAAAGAAGACATCCAGTCAGCATGCCAGCTACAAGCATACTGGCATGCTGACTGGCATACCTGGTATATATATATATTTATATATATATTTTTTCTTTTTGCAAGGTGCATAGCTCTGCCCCCGACACCCATGAAGCCCCACCCCTGGGTCATTCACTTAAGTAACAGGGACCATCGATGAGTGAAACCAAGAATGATCTCCCATAGCATCATTGGTGACCATCAATGGCCACTCACAGTTTCACCATCGATGGCGAACACACCGATGGCCGTCCCTACAGAGGACTGCTGCACTTCCAGATTCCCACGGAGACACCGCACCTCCTGTCCCGGCTCCAGGGGGCCCACCGCCCCTCGGGTCCTATCTCCACAGAGAACAGAGAGCTGGCACTCCAGCCAGAAACCCCACAAACTCCATCTGGGCAGTAAGTTCGTATATACTGTACTCCACAGCTCTCCTCTGCTATACGTAAGCAACAATGCAGACACTGGACACACTGACACCCATACACAAAGCACTAGCCAGAGCAACAAGATCCTGGAAAATTGAAGTTCTATTTATTTTTGGGAAACAGACTCCTAATTTGTGTACTAGTCTTGGAGATATGAGGAGGTAATTACCCCTTGCTGTATGGTGTCCTCTTATAAAGGGTTAATGTGGCTCTGTATAATGTTTATACTCTGACCATCTTGTGAGGAATGCACTTCTGTATAATCCTGTACGCTGTGGAGTAACGGTCTTTGTAAAAACATTCTGTGATGGGATGAAGTCAGGATCCCAAGGCGAGTGTTAGGTAATAATAAGATTTTAAACCTACCGGTAAATCTTTTTCTCGTAGTCCGTAGAGGATGCTGGGGACTCTGGACAAAAGCAAGGGGTGATTGGGCACCGGTCAGAAAATTATAATAAATATGAGAAAAAAAACAAAAACGGACTATTGGTAACCCATATATAATGGGAGCGAGAAAATATCTATGCTTTTCTCCTATCTGTTGTCCTCAATGGTGGTGCGCCCAGAGCCAGAAAGTACATAGACTAACAAGGGAGAGAAAGAAGGCTCTTGTGTGGGCGCACTCTTGGTAAGGAAAGGAAAGTTCCTATGCTATAGATGGAATATTAGAGAGTGTTAAAACGTAACTTTTATTAGTATGCATATAATCACATTTACCCACTTAAATGATCCAACAAGAATTAAAAAGATATATATATAAAAATATATATGATGAAATATTAAAATGTTCTGGTCTCTTCGATTGAAGAGTGATTGGAAAGGTTTGTAGACACGAAATTGTCATACCACCATTTCCCCTGACCAGTACAGATAACTGTGTTGATAAGACAGAGGAGTGGTCAGAGCACAAATGTATTTATCTCCAACTATGATCACTTGTGTCAAGTGGATATATTACTGTTGCAAGGTCGCCAGACTCTAGCACCTGAATTATATAATAAATACCAAGATTGTGAAATAAAGAACGCATTAACCTGCACTGAACATTCACTGACTAACATGGGCAGATATATAAAAGAGATAGTGGTGATACTGCTGTTGGCGTGTTCGTCACACACTGAAAGGAAGCAATTCCTACTCTACAATACCGGGTATTCGCAGGTAGTCGCCTTCCCTGGTACTAAACCGGCCCAACGCTGTTTAGCTTCCAAGATCAGACTAGATCGGGCGTTGGCAGAGTGGTATGATAGTAGAGGGTAGTGGGATCAGTCCGCCAATGAGAGTGCACCTATATAAGAAAAATTCAAGAAAAAGGGATAGAAAGAATGAGAGAGAAAAAGGAAATAAAGGAATAGATAGGATAAGGTGGATCTGCTTTCCACGTTAGGCACGGTCCAACAGTACCCACTTGCGTGGTTCTGTGCTCCGTGAATCGAGGATGAGAGTCCACGAGACAGATAGGCGATAGAATTGATTATTAGTTAATATCTCCCCAGAGTGGGGATTATGATGCTCGTTAGGAAATGTGTTAATATGGTACGCGAAATATTGCTGTTGATGAAGTCTGTTATATAAGATGATCCCCACCAATAAGAATTGCAGTGGAGTTTAGATCCTCTTGAGGGATGAGAATTATCCCAAAATGCAGTCTTATTGTAGGAAGGATTAAACCTTGATAATATTGAGCACAGGCATATGTATATTGTGCACAGAAAGACAACAATGCTCAGGCAATATTTATAAGCAAATCAGTTTGATTAATTATCCTATATTTGAACAAAAACAGTGAATCGTGGACTACTAATGCAGAGTAAGAGAAGAGAGAGGAAGAGACGGCTTCTCAGTATTTTTAGGGTACAAATGATAAGAGGTATTTGGCAAATGTCACACAGCAAGATGTTAAATGATAACATAAAAAAATTAATTTTTTTTTTAAAGAAGTATTGACAACTGTTGGAGATTGAAGTTGTAGCCTTGGACAGAAAGCAGGGCTCATATAGAGGGAAAAATACAGAAACTCTAGTTGACAGTGAATGTATATCTATTAATATAAAGCCTGGGAGAAAGATTGCTGCCTGTGTGTCCACAGAGCGGCACTGGCTTACGGTACTTCAGTTGGTGAGCAAAGATGAGGCTCAGTGCATTTAGTCAGGAGCAGGTAGCTGGCGCCGAACAGTCACTCCATATGCGGACCCCCGTGTGGAAGACGCGTTTCACCCACTAGGGCTTGTTCACTTCCGGGTTTGGAACCTGCTCCTGACTAAATTAACACTCTCTAATATTCCATCTATAGCATAGGAACTTTCCTTTCCTTACCAAGAGTGCGCCCACACAAGAGCCTTCTTTCTCTCCCTTGTTAGTCGATGCTGGGGACTCTGTAAGGACCATGGGGATAGACGGGCTCCGCAGGAGACATGGACACTTTAAGAAAGACTTTAGGTATGGGTGTGCACTGGCTCCTCCCTCTATGCCCCTCCTCCAGACCTCAGTTAGAGAAACTGTGCCCAGAGGAGACGGACAGTACGAGGAAATGATTTTTGTTAATCCAAGGGCAAGATTCATACCAGCCACACCAATCACACCGTATAACTTGTGTATCCAATTAAACAGTTAACAGTATGAACAAACAACTTAGCATCAGTCCAAAACTGATGAAACTATAACATAACCCTTATGTAAGCAAAACTATATACAAGTCTCGCAGAAGTAGTCCGCACTTGGGACGGCGCCCAGCATCCTCTACGGACTACGAGAAAAAGATTTACCGGTAGGTTTAAAATCTTATTTTCTCTAACGTCCTAGAGGATGCTGGGGACTCCGTAAGGACCATGGGGATTATACCAAAGCTCCCAAACGGGCGGGAGAGTGCAGATGACTCTGCAGCACCGATTGAGCAAACAGGAGGTCCTCCTCAGCCAGGGTATCAAACTTATAGAACTTTGCAAAGGTGTTTGAACCCAACCAAGTAGCAGCTCGGCACAGTTGTAGTGCCGAGACCCCTCGGGCAGCCGCCCAAGACGAGCCCACCTTCCTAGTGGAATGGGCCTTGATCGATTTTGGTAACGGCAATCCAGCCGTAGAATGCGCCTGCTGAATCGTGTTACAGATCCAGCGAGCAATAGTCTGCTTTGAAGCAGGGGCGCCAACATTGTTGGCTGCATATAGGACAAACAGTGCTTCTGTTTTTCTGACTCTAGCCGTTCTAGCCACGTACATTTTCAAAGCCCTGACTACATCAAGGGACTCGGAATCCTCCAAGTCTCGCGAAGCCACAGGCACCACAATAGGTTGGTTCATATGAAAAGATGACACCACCTTAGGCAAGAACTGAGGACGGGTCCGCAATTCCGCCCTATCCATATGGAAAACCAGATAGGGGCTTTTATAAGACAAAGCCGCCAATTCCGACACTCGCCTAGCCGAAGCCAAGGCTAATAACATGACCACCTTCCAAGTGAGATATTTTAACTCCACCGTTTGAAGTGGTTCAAACCAGTGCGACTGAAGGAAACTCAACAAGACATTAAGGTCCCAAGGCGCCACCGGAGGTATAAAAGGAGGCTGAATATGCAGCACTCCCTTCACAAAAGTCTGTACTTCTGGGAGAGAAGCCAATTCTTTTTGAAAGAAAATGGATAAAGCCGAAATCTGAACCTTAATCGATCCTAATTTTAGGCCCAAATTCACTCCAGTCTGTAGGAAGTGAAGGAAACGGCCCAGATGGAATTCTTCCGTAGGAGCATTCCTGGCCTCACACCAAGAAACATATTTTCGCCATATCCGGTGATAATGTTTCGCTGTCACGTCTTTCCTAGCCTTTATCAGAGTAGGAATGACCTCATCCGGAATGCCCTTTTCCGCTAGGATCCGGCGTTCAACCGCCATGCCGTCAAACGCAGCCGCGGTAAGTCTTGGAAGACAGGGCCCCTGTTGCAACAGGTCCTGTCGCAGAGGAAGAGGCCACGGATCTCCCGTGAGCATTTCCATCAGATCCAGATACCAGGCCCTTCGTGGCCAATCTGGAACAATGAGAATTGTTCTCACTCCTCGTTTTCTTATTATTCTCAACACCTTGGGTATGAGAGGAAGAGGAGGAAACACATAGACCGACTGGAACACCCACGGTGTCACTAGGGCGTCTACTGCTACCGCCTGAGGGTCTTTTGATCTGGCGCAAGACCTCTGTAGCTTTTTGTTGAGGCGGGACGCCATCATGTCTATCTGGGGCAGTCCCTACTTACTTGCAATCTGTGCGAAGACTTCCTGATGAAGTCCCCACTCTCCTGGATGCAGGTCGTGTCTGCTGAGGAAGTCTGCTTCCCAGTTGTCCACTCCCGGAATGAACACTGCTGACAGTGCGCTTACATGATTTTCCGCCCAGCGAAGAATCCTGGTGGCTTTCGCCATTGCCACTCTGCTCCTTGTGCCGCCTTGGCGGTTTACATTAGCCACTGCGGTGATGCTGTCTGACTGGATCAGAACTGGTTGGTCGCGAAGTAAGTTCTCCGCTTGATGTAGGGCGTTGTATATGGCCCTCAGTTCCAGGATGTTGATGTGAAGACAAGTCTCTTGACTTGTCCAAAGTCCTTGGAAGTTTCTTCCGTGTGACTGCTCCCCACCCTCTGAGGCTCGCGTCCATGGTCACCAGGATCCAGTCCTGAATGCCGAACCTGCGGCCTTCTAAAAGGTGAGCACTCTGCAGCCACCACAGGATAGATACCCTGGCTCTGGGGGACAGGGTGATCAGCTGATGAATTTGTAGATGTGACCCGGACCACTTGTCCAATAAGTCCCATTGGAAAGTCCTTGCATGGAACCTGCCGAAGGGAATGGCTTCGTATGTTGCCACCATCTTTCCCAGTACTTGAGTGCAATGATGTACTGACACTTGTTTTGGCTTCAATAGGTTCTTGACTAGAGTCATGAGTTCCTGAGGTTTTTCTATCGGAAGAAAAACCCTTTTCTGGTCTGTGTCCAGAATCATGCCCAAGAAGGTCAGACGAGTCGTAGGAACC
This sequence comes from Pseudophryne corroboree, assembly GCF_028390025.1. Classification (NCBI taxonomy): domain Eukaryota; kingdom Metazoa; phylum Chordata; class Amphibia; order Anura; family Myobatrachidae; genus Pseudophryne; species Pseudophryne corroboree. The sequence goes on along the minus strand of NC_086445.1, from coordinate 376,159,672 downwards.
AGCTGCGACTTCGGGATATTGAGAATCCAGCCGTGTTGCTGTAACACCTTCAGTGAAAGTGACACGCTGTTCAGTAACTTCTCTCGTGATCTCGCTTTTATGAGATCGTCCAAGTATGGGATAATTGTGACACCCTGCTTGCGCAAGAGCACCATCATTTCCGCCATTACCTTGGTGAAAATCCTCGGGGCCGTGGAAAGCCCAACGGCAATGTCTGAAATTGGTAATGACAATCCTGTACCGCAAATCTCAGGTACGCCTGGTGAGGTGGATAAATGGGAACATGAAGGTATGCATCCTTTATGTCCAGAGATACCATAAAATCCCCCCCTTCCAGGCTGGCGATGACCGCTCTGAGCGATTCCATCTTGAACTTGAACCGTTTTAAGTATAGGTTCAGGGATTTTAAATTCAAAATGGGTCTGACCGAACCGTCCGGTTTCGGAACTACAAACAGAGTTGAGTAGTATCCCTTCCCTCTTTGAAGCAGGGGAACCTCGACCACCACTTGTTGAAGACACAATTTGTGAATAGCATTTAACACTATCTCCCTTTCTAGGGGAGAAGTCGGTAGAGCTGATTTGAAAAACCGGCGAAGAGGCACCTCTTCGAATTCCAGCTTGTATCCCTGAGAAACAATTTCCATTGCCAAGGGATCCACCTGTGAGTGAACCCAGATGTGGCTGAAAAGTCGAAGACGTGCCCCCACTGGGGCGGACTCCCTCAGTGGAGCGTCATGCGGTAGATTTTGCAGAGGCCGGGGAGGACTTCTGTTCCTGGGAACTAGCTGTGTTGTGCAGCTTTTTTCCTCTGCCCTTACCTCTGGCAAGAAAGGACGATCCACGTACTCTTTTGCTTTTATTTGACCGAAAGGACTGCATTTGATAATGTGGCGCTTTCTTAGGCTGTGAGGGAACATAAGGCAAAAAATTCGATTTACCTGCTGTAGCTGTGGAGACGAGGTCCGAGAGACCTTCCCCAAACAATTCCTCACCCTTGTAAGGCAAAACCTCCATATGCCTCTTTGAGTCGGCATCACCTGTCCACTGCCGGGTCCATAAGACTCGCCTAGCAGAAACAGACATAGCGTTTATTCTGGAACCCAGTACACTAATGTCTCTGAGCATCTCTCATATACAAGACAGCATCTTTTATATGCCCTAGGGTCAATAAAATGGTATCCTTATCTAGGGTCTCAATTTCCGGTGATAAAGAATCTGTCCATGCTGCTACAGCGCTACAAACCCAGGCCGACACAATTGCCGGTCTGAGTAATGTACCAGAATGTGTGTAAATGGACTTCAAGGTAACCACCTGCTTGCGGTCAGCAGGATCCTTGAGGGTAGCCGTATCTTGGGATGGCAGCGCTATCTTTTTTGATAAGCGTGTCAATGCTTTGTCTACCCTAGGGAAGGATTCCCACCGTATACTGTCCATTGGCGGGAAAGGATACGCCATAAGAATCCTTTTGGGAATCTGCAGTTTTTTGTCTGGAGATTCCCAAGCTTTTTCACATAATTCGTTCAACTCATGTGGAGGAGGGAAAAGTTACCTCAGGTTTCTTTCCCTTATACATGTGTACCCTCGTGTCAGGGACAGGGGGTTCCTCTGTGATATGCAAAACCTCTTTTATTGCAATAATCATATAACGAATACATTTAGCCACTTTTGGCTGTAACTTTGCATCATCGTAGTCGACACTGGAGTCAGAATCCGTGTGGTATCTGTGTCTCCTATTTGGGATAGTGGGCGCTTTTGATACCCCGAAGGTCCCGGCGACATAGGGAAAGACATGGGTTGACTCCCTGACTGTTCCCTAGCTTCAGCTTTGTCCAATCTTTTGTGCAATAAATTTACATTAGCACTTAAAACATTCCACATATCCATCCAGTCAGGTGTCGGCGCTGCCGACGGAGACCTCACATTCATACGCTCCCCCTCCTCCCTAGGCAAACCTTCTACCTCAGACATGTCGACACACGCGTACCGACACACCACACACACAGGGAAACTCTTATCTGAAGCCAGTTTCCCCACCAGGCCCTTTGGAGAGACAGAGAGAGAGTATGCCAGCACACACCCCAGCGCTATGTGACCCAGGAAGAAACACAAAATGTTTACCCAGTAGCGCCTTTTATATGTATATGCGCCAATTATGTGCCACCCCCCCCTCTTGAAAACCCTCTGTCAGCGTGAGTAAGCAGGGGAGAGTCCGGGGAGCTTCCTCTCAGCGCTGTGCTGTGGAGAAAATGGCGCTGGTGAGTGCTGAGGGAGAAGCCCCGCCCCCTCGGCGGCGGGCTTCTGTCCCGCTCAAAAATCTTAAAAAACTGGCGGGGGCTCTTTATATACATGTACAGTGCCCAGCAGCTGTACATGTATATATGTATTTTTGCCAAAGGAGAGGTTTATATGCTGCCCAGGGCGCCCGCCCTGCACCCTTACAGTGACTGTCGTGTGTGAGGTGCATGGGAGCAATGGCGCACAGCTTTACTGCTGTGCGTTACCTCTGTGAAGATCAAGAAGTCTTCTGCCGCCTCTGAAGTCTTCTTTTCTTCTCACACTCACCCGGCTTCTATCTTCCGGCTCTGCGAGGACGGCGGCGGCGCGGCTCTGGGACGGACGGCGAGGGTGAGACCTGCGTACCAATCCCTCTGGAGCTAATGGTGTCCAGTAGCCTAAGAAACAGAGCCTTGAAACTCACAGAAGTAGGTCTGTTTCTCTCTCCTCAGTCCCTCGATGCAGGGAGTCTGTTGCCAGCAGACTCCCTGAAAATAAAAAACCTAACTAAAATACTTTCTGACAGGAAACTCAGGAGAGCTCCATGTAATGCACCCAGTCTCCTCTGGGCACAGTATCAAACTGAGATCTGGAGGAGGGGCATAGAGGGAGGAGCCAGTGCACACCCATACCTAAGGTATTTCTTAAAGTGCCCATGTCTCCTGCGGAGCTAGTCTATCCCCATGGTCCTTACGGAGTCCCCAGCATCCTCTAGGACGTAAGAGAAAAAGGGATGATTAGGCTTGGGCTGTGGGAGGAGTGGGATAGGGCTAGTTTTGGACTACTCCCCAGGATTGGTCAGCATTCTGACCGTCATGATTCCGCTGTCGGAAATCTGACGATTAGGATGCTGACCGCCAGCATTTTATACCCAACTTCCTGTGACCACCAGAATATTGCAAAATGCTATGCAGTTGTTGCACAGTTTTGGGAGCCAGGCAAAAGGGAGAAGTACTGTATGTTCCCTCACATCTCATCCTTCACTTAAAGTCAACAGGATTAGGAGTACTAGCACACCAGCCAAAAGGCTGCTGTTACAACTGATGACATATGTTTAATATAAATATATTTATAAGCGTATTTATATACCACATGAATGAGCAAATAAATCCACATTATGTGAATTCATCTATTGTCTCCTCATATACTATATGTTATTTGGTTTGATGATGCTTATTTTATCCTAACATTGAAGAATAGTTCAGTTAAAAGAGTAGTACAGCATTGTGAGACTCTTCTATCCCCACTGCAAGCTTGGGGAATGGACATATTGACTCAACTGTTCAAAAGTAAAATGGACTAGTAACTATAAAAAAATAAATTTCATGAAACATATACTCCCCCAATGTTAAAAAACAAAAAAAAAATAAGATTTTAAACCTACCGGTAAATCTTTTTCTCCTAGTCCGTAGAGGATGCTGGGGACTCCGTAAGGACCATGGGGTATAGACAGGCTCCGCAGGAGACATGGGCACTATAAAGAACTTTAGAATGGGTGTGCACTGGCTCCTCCCTCTATGCCCCTCCTCCAGACCTCAGTTAGAGAACTGTGCCCAGAGGAGACGGACAGTACGAGGAAAGGATTTTTGTTAATCCAAGGGCAAGATTCATACCAGCCCACACCATATAACCTGGAATATACGCAACCAGTTAACAGTATGAACAAAACAGTATCAGGCAAAGACTGATTTCAACTGTAACATAACCCTTATGTAAGCAATAACTATATACAAGCCTTGCAGAAATTAATCCGCACTGGGACGGGCGCCCAGCATCCTCTATGGACTAGGAGAAAAAGATTTATCGGTAGGTTTAAAATCTTATTTTCTCTTACGTCCTAGAGGATGCTGGGGACTCCGTAAGGACCATGGGGTTTATACCAAAGCTCCAGACCGGGCGGGAGAGTGCGGACGACTCTGCAGCACCAACTGAGAAAACGCAAGGTCCTCATCAGCCAGGGTTTCAAACTTACAGAACTTTGCAAAAGTGTTTGAACCCGACCAGGTAGCTGCTCGGCAAAGCTGTAAAGCCGAGACGCCTCGGGCAGCTGCCCAAGAAGAGCCCCCCTTCCTAGTGGAATGGGCCTTTACCGAATTTGGTAACGGCAATCCAGCCGTAGAATGCGCCTGCTGAATCGTGTTACAGATCCAGCGAGCAATAGTCTGCTTTGAAGCAGGAGCGCCAAGTTTGTTGGCTGCATACAGGACAAACAGTGCCTCTGTTTTCCTAACCCGAGCCGTCCTGGCTACATAGATTTTTAAGGCCCTGACTACATCCAGGGACTTGGAGTCCTCCAAGTCACCCGTAGCCACAGGCACCACAATAGGCTGGTTCAAATGAAATGATGAAACCACCTTGGGCAAAAATTGAGGACGAGTCCTCAACTCTGCTCTATCCATATGGAAAATCAGATAGGGGCTCTTGTGAGACAAGGCCGCCAAATTCAGACACCCGCCTCGCAGATGCCAAGGCCAACAACATGACCACCTTCCAAGTGAGAAATTTTAATTCAACAGTCTGAAGCGGTTCAAACCAGTGAGAGTTTAGGAACCGTAACACCACGTTAAGGTCCCATGGTGCCACAAAAGGAGGCTGGATATGCAGCACTCCCTTTACAAAAGTCTGGACTTCTGGGAGAGTAGGCAATTCCTTCTGAAAGAAAATAGATAGGGCCGAAATCTTTACCTCAATGGAGCCTAACTTCAGGCCCATATCCACTCCTGTCTGTAGAAAGTGGAGAAAACGGCCCAGATGGAAATCTTCTGTAGGAGCATTCTTGGCTTCACACCAAGATACATACTTCCTCCAGATACGGTGATAATGTTTCGCCGTCACCTCCTTCCTAGCCTTTATCAGCGTAGGGATGACTTCTTCGGGAATACCTTTCCCAGCTAGGATTCGGTGTTCAACCGCCATGCCGTCAAACGTGACCGCAGTAAGTCTTGGAACACGCAGGGCCCCTGCTGCAACAGGTCCTCCCTGAGAGGAAGAGGCCACGGATCTTCTGTGAGCATCTCCTGAAGATCTGAATACCAGGCCCTTCGAGGCCAATCTGGAACAATGAGTATTGTCTGCACTCTTTTTCGACTTATGATTCTCAATATTTTTGAGATGAGAGGAAGAGGAGGGAACACATAGACCGACTGAAACACCCATGGTGTCACCAGGGCGTCCACCGCTACTGCCTGAGGGTCCCTTGACCTGGCACAATACCTCCGAAGCTTCTTGTTGAGGCGTGACGCCATCATGTCTACTTGAGGAAGTCCCCAATGACTTATCTCTGCAAAAACTTCTTGATGAAGTCCCCACTCTCCTGGACGGAGATCGTGTCTGCTGAGGAAGTCTGCTTCCCCGTTGTCCACTCCCGGAATGAAGACTGCTGACAGAGCACTTACGTGATTTTCCGCCCAGCGAAGAATCCTGGTGGCTTCCGCCATTGCCACTCTGCTCCTTGTCCCGCCTTGGCGGTTTACATGAGCCACGGCTGTGACGTTGTCTGATTGAATCAGAACCGGTAGGTCGCGAAGAAGATTCTCCGCTTGTCGTAGGCCGTCGTATATGGCCCTCAATTCCAGTACGTTGATGTGTAGACAAGCCTCCTGGCTTGACCATAGTCCCTGAAAATGTTTTCCTTGTGTGACTGCTCCCCATCCTCAGAGGCTCGCGTCCATGGTTATCAGAACACAGTCTTGAATGCCGAACCTGCGACCCTCTAGAAGGTGAGCACTCTGCAGCCACCACAGGAGAGACACCCTGGCCCTGGGGGACAGGCTTATCTTCTGATGTATTTGTAGATGGGAACCTGACCACTTGTCCAGAAGGTCCCACTGAAATGTCCTCGCATGGAACCTGCCGAAGGGGATGGCCTCGTAGGCTGCCACCATTTTTCCCAGAACTCGAGTGCATTGATGAACAGACACTCTTTTTGGTTTTAGCGGGTCTCTGACCATGTTCTGGAGGTCCTGGGCTTTTTCCATTGGGAGAAAAACCCTCTTCTGTTCCGTGTCCAGAATGATGTCTAGGAATGATAGACGAGTTGTTGGAATCAATTGTAGCACTCTCAGGGAGAGCGACACGCTTTTCAGCAATTGATCTCTCGATCTTGCTTTTATCAGGAGATCGTCCAAGTACGGGATAATTGTGACTCCCTGCCTGCGCAGGAGCACCATCATCTCTGCCATCACCTTGGTGAAAATCCTCGGGGCCGTGGAAAGCCCAAACGGCAACATCTGAAACTGGTAATGACAGTCCTGTACAGCGAATCTCAGGTACTCCTGATGAGGAGGATATATGGGGACATGAAGGTATGCATCCTTTATGTCTAGTGACACCATAAAATCCCCCCCCCTCCAGGCTGGAGATCACTGCCCGGAGCGATTCCATCTTGAATTTGAACTTCTTCAAGTACAGATTTAGGGATTTTAGGTTTAAAATGGGTCTGACATCCGGTTTCGGGACCACGAACAGGGTTGAATAGTACCCTTTCCCCTGTTGGACTAGGGGAACCTTGATAATTACTTGCTGTTGACACAGCTTTTGAATTGCAGCTAACACTATTTCCCTCTCTGGGGGAGCAGCTGGCAAGGCCGACTTGAAAAATCGGCGATGAGGCACCTCTACGAATTCCAGTTTGTAGCCTTGGGACACAATTTCCAGCGCCCAAGGATCCACGTCTGACAGAACCAGGCTGAAGAGTCGAAGACGTGCCCCCACCGGTGCGGACTCCCTCAGTGGAGCCCCAGCGTCATGCGGTGGATTTAGTGGAAGCCGGGGAGGACTTCTGCTCCTGGGAACTAGCCGTAGCAGGTGTTCTTTTCAGTCTACCCTTACCTCTTGCGAGGAAGGATGAGCCCCGACCTCTTCTGGCCTTATGCGACCGAAAGGACTGCATCTGATATTGTGGAGTTTTCTTTTGCTGTGGGGGAACAAAAGGCAAAAAAGTAGATTTACCCGCGGTAGCTGTGGAAACCAGGTCCGCAAGACCTTCCCCAAATAAAACCTCACCCTTGTAAGGTAAAACCTCCATATGCCTCTTTGAGTCGGCATCACCTGTCCATTGGCGGATCCACAGGGCTCGCCTAGCCGAAATCGCCATGGCGTTGGCTCTCGAACCTAGCAGCCCAACGTCTCTCATGTATAAGACTGCGTCTTTAATGTGACCTAAGGTCTATAAAATGGTATCCCTATCTAGGGTATCAATGTCAGCCGACAAGGTATCTTGTCCAAGCTGCAACTGCGCTACATACCCATGCCGATGCTATTGCCGGCCTGAGTAAAGCACCCGTATGCGTATAAATAGATTTGAAGGTAGTTTCCTGTCTGCGATCAGCAGGATCCTTGAGGACTGCCGTGTCTGGTAGAGCCACCTTCTTGGACAAGCACGTTAAAGCCTTGTCCACCCTGGGAGAGGATTCCCACCGTACCCTGTCCCGTGCAGGAAAAGGATACGCCATAAGAATCCTCTTGGGAATCTGCAGTTTTTTATCTGGAGTTTCCCAAGCTTTTTCAAATAACTCGTTTAGCTCATGAGATGGGGGAAAGGTTACCTCAGGTTTCTTTTCCTTAAACATGTGCACCCTCGTGTCAGGGACAGAGGGGTCATCTGTGATATCCAAAACATCTTTTATTGCAATAATCATATAATGAATACTTTTGGCCACCCTTGGGTGTAACCTTGCATCCTCGTAGTCGACACTGGAGTCAGAATCCGTGTCGGTATCAGTGTCTGCTATTTGGGATAGAGGACGTTTTTGGGACCCTGAAGGGCCCTGTGACACAGCCAAAGCCATGGACTGATTCCCTGCTTTTTCCCTGGACTCTTTGTCCATCCTTTTATGTAATAAAGTCACATTTGCATTTAAAATATTCCACATGTCCAACCAATCAGGTGTCGGCGTTGCCGACGGAGACACCACAATCATCTGCTCCACCTCCTCCTTAGATGAGCCTTCCGCTTCAGACATGCCGACACACTCGTACCGACACCCCCACACACACAGGGATATATTTATATGGAGACAGTTCCCCAATAAGGCCCTTTGGAGAGACAGAGAGAGAGTATGCCAGCACACACCCAGCGCCAACTCACACTGGAAACAAAATTCCAAGTTAAATAGCGCTTTTATATATAATTATCTGTATATAATACACTCACTGCGCCTTACAAATGCCCCCCCCCCCCCCTCTTTTCTGCCCTGTGTCACCGTGTTTAGCAGGGGAGAGTCCGGGGAGCCAGCTTCTCTGCAGTGCTCTGTGGAGAAAATAGCGCTGGTTAGTGCTGTGATCAAGCTCCGCCCCCCCCCCCCCCCCCCTCCCAGCGGCGGGCTTCGGTCCCGCTCAATTCTGTAATACTGGCGGGGGATTTTAATATATATAATGCCTCCGCAGCCTATATATGTACTAGCCAGTCCTAGAGGTGTAATATTGCTGCCCAGGGCGCCCCCCCTGCACCCATCCGTGCCTGCAGTGTGTGTTGTGTGTGTGGGAGCAATGGCGCGCAGCGTTACCGCTGCGCGTTACCTCAGAGGAGATCTGAAGTCTTCTGCCGCCTTTGAAGTCTTCTTTCTTCTTATACTCACCCGGCTTCTTTCTTCCGGCTCTGTGAGGAGGACGGCGGCGCGTCTCTGGGACGAACGGTGAGGGGAGACCTGCGTTCCGACTCCCTCTGGAGCTAATGGTGTCCAGTAGCCTAAGAAGCAGGGCCTATCACTTAAGTAGGTCTGCTTCTCTCTCCTCAGTCCCACGATGCAGGGAGCCTGTTGCCAGCAGTGCTCCCTGAAAATAAAAAAACCTAACAAAATTATTTTTTCAGAGAAACTCAGGAGAGCTCCCTGTAATGCACCCTGTCTCCTCTGGGCACAGGAACTAACTGAGGTCTGGAGGAGGGGCATAGAGGGAGGAGCCAGTGCACACCCATTCTAAAGTTCTTTATAGTGCTAATGTCTCCTGCAGAGCCCGTTTATACCCCATGGTCCTTACGGAGTCCCCAGCATCCTCTAGGACAGGGGTGGGCAATTATTTCAGCTGGGGGGCCGCTTAACACTTCCAGCGAATATTCGAGGGCCACACACAAAATACTCAAAAAGAGATCCCTTTTTACACATTACGGCAGACAGCGTGCCATTTTTACACATTACGGCAGACAGCGTCCCCCTTTTTACACATTACGGCAGACAGCGTCCCCTTTTTACAGATTACGACAGACAGCACCCCCATTTTTATAATTACGGCAGACAGCGCCCCCGTTTTTATACATTACGGCAGACAGCGCCCCCGTTTTTATACATTACGGCAGACAGTGCCCCCGTTTTTACACATTACGGCAGACAGCACCCCCGGTTTTACACATTACGGCAGCAAGCGCCCCCGTTTTTACACATTACGGCAGACAGCATCCCCTTTTTAAACATTACGGCAGACAGCGCCCCCGTTTTTATACATTACGGCAGACAGCGTCCCCGTTTTTATACATTACGGCAGACAGTGCCCCCGTTTTTACACATTACGGCAGACAGCACCCCCCGTTTTTACACATTACGGCAGACAGCGCCCCCGTTTTTACACATTGCGGCAGACAGCATCCCCTTTTTACACATTACGGCAGACAGTGCCCCCGTTTTTATAATTACGGCAGACAGCGCCCCCGTTTTTACACATTACGGCAGACAGGGCCCCCGTTTTTATAATTACGGCAGACAGCACCCCCGTTTTTACACATTACGGCAGACAGGGCCCCCGTTTTTACACATTACGGCAGACAGTCCCTACCCCCCTTTCCCCACCCTCCCCTAAACCTATATAGCAGTCCTTACCCTCCCCTAAACCCATATAACCGTTTTTAACACCCCTCCCCTGAACTTATATGGCAGCTTTAGCTTTATCCAGGACAGGGGGTTTACCTATTTGTCAGTGGCAGACGACCCCGCTGTCTAATGATCCGCGCTGCTGCTGCTGCCGCCGCTTCTCCTCACTGCCCGCCGCTTCTTCTCCCCGCTGGCCGCCGCTTCTTCTCCCCGCTGGCCGCCGTTTCTTCTCCCCACTGGCCTCCGCAGTGCTCCCCACTGGCCGCTTCTGCTCCGAGTCCCCACAGCAGTGCCCGCCCAGCGCATGATAGAGGAAATCCCGGTCAGTTGACCCTGTGACGTGACCAGGATTTCCTCAGCGGCGCCGCGTCTGAGAGCAGTGCAATGACAAGCGGCCTGTCGGGCCTCTTGTCATTGCACTCTGGTGGGGCACAGCGGGCCAGGCAGGATCGGTCCGCGGGCCGCCTGTTGCCCACCCCTACTCTAGGACGTAAGAGAAAAACCTGCTTGGCTGTAACAGGTTGTTAGAAGGAGGCCTGTTCTATTCATGATGTGGTTAAATATTTTGTGGGTATTCCTAACTAAGGCTGGGTACACACTATGCAATACAGAGTGCGTACAGTTGACTAGCGATATATCACTCCTGTGTACAGCCGATATTTCGTGAACAACGTCAGATCGGCCCTGCAGAATGGTATATACCGATATATATTGGCACATTTACCTGTGTGTATGGGTGGCCACCAACAAATTGACCTATTGCTGGCTCCAGGAACCGCCGACAATGACATCACAACTGGGAGGGCAAACTTAAATGCCTTCCCAGATGTGGTGTCTGGCCAGACATATAGAGAGTGCATAGCTTACCAAATCTGTTGCTGGTCAGTCAGGTGCGTATCCAGCATACAACAAGAACACAGAGCAGACACCAATATTCTTATTACAGTTCATTATGCAAGCTGATGTAAAAATCAAAGAAACATCAAATTCATATACAACATAATAATTATATTAGTAAGTGCGGTTTGTTTCCCACTTTTATTTCTTTCTCCCTCTCTGCGTTCTTGGCTTTTTCTTGTTGCCCTGAAACACTGGCTTGGCGCTTACCAGCACCTTTTCTTCATCATCGCTTGAACTGCTCGTTTGCATCTTGTCTGTCTTTACTGGTTTTGTAACATTTCTAGCCTTACTTATATTTGTACAAGTGTGTGCGTCTTCTGCGCCAGTGTCAGAGTCAGTGAGGAAGCCTTCATTCTTAGCAGGAGACAAAGCCTTGACTTCAGCACCAAGAAATCCCCCTTCCACACCCACAGAGTTGTCACTGTCAAGTTTTGACCCATTTTTCTTCCTCCCTTTCTGGGATTTTCTATTGGACTTTGCACCTTTTTGATCTCCATGAGCATATTCCTTCTCCATAAGTGCCGAGGCCTCTTCTATCTCCATAGTTTCATTATCTCTTTCCTTTCTCTTCATGCAAGTCACAGCCCTCCGCAGTCGCTGACTCTTTAGAGCATGCGCCTCATGCTGTTCTACCCGAAAGAATGAATCTATTCGGAGCTGGGTCTGAAGGAGAGATTTTATACAGAACACATTAAAAACAAATGTCTATTAAGTAAAAGGGGATTTCACATATACTTTTCCCCCTGCATCTATAGAATTGACATCATCATTCTATGTGGCTTTATACAAGTGCTGAATTCACGGGGTCCATTTACGGTGTACATACATCTGTGGCATCTTTTTATCAAAAGTAAGTTATGCTGAATGCGCCGGAAAACTGTTTGCGCTCCTTGGTAATGCAGTACACACGGGCATGATCACGGAGGATCATTACTAAACAATTTGGTCCAAAAGTAGAGTGGAGTTTTAAATGAATGTTATGGCATGTTATGTATTATTTCTCCAAATTATGGAAAAAACTTATATACCAAACTTTGTGGAAAATGGATAACCCAAATACATACAAATTTCCTTGTGGCCATTCAGACATATATCCCCTTGGAGAGTACTGTACAACCAACTTTTATAAATAGATGGCCTTGGAAATAAGCGAAATATTCAAATTTCCTAAAATTGAAGTAAAATAATTTCAACATTAACTGCTTGTAACACTTACTGCACATTATTATACACTATCATCTTGGACCTGTCATTCACAAGATCTCTAGCCACTGTGGCCATCATTTAGCTTCGTTCCCCTTTTTTCACTCCAATCTCACCCCCCATGTCTCTCTAGCCTACCCGTGTGTCTGTCTCTCCAGCCCCATTCCTCCCTCCCATGCTGCTCAAGCCTTATATGTGTCCACCCCCTTATGCCTCGAACAGTGCAACCAATAAGCTACAGCATGTGCCAGTATGACACAGATGGAATGGACATCATACATTGCTATTAATATCGGACCTGCTGGAAGAAGGCCCATACAAGTCCACAGATGGATGGGAGCACTAGACTATGGGAAAGTGCAGTCAGACAACAGGGGCAGGAGGTGGCACCTCTATTCATCTCTCACCGTTGACCCACTTGCTGGGGGCACAGGTGAATTCTGTATAAGTCTAGCAGTCTTTAGGAGCGTTGAGAGTGGGACAGGCTCTCCCCTTATCTCTAGCATGCAGACTGACATTAGGATATATATATATATATATATATATATATATATATTTATTTATTTTACAGTATATGAAAAATACAAAGTATATATTAGAAATATCTCCTTTGTATTATTTGAATAGTCAATACTCTGGAATAAAAAGTGTATGACAGGTGCCTATATTTTCCGCACATCTCTGATCAAAACTCACCAAATATCTAGCAGTATATACTGCTGCACCTGTGTATAATGCCCAGGATGAACCATTGGGCTATTGTGCATAAATCTGGCTATGGTACTAGCCAGTGCCTCCTGAGCAATATATATATATATATGAAATTGAAATGTAAACCTGTATATTTCTGGTACTGAGATATGAATACATCTTTAACAGCTGAAAAAAATTCAAGAACTGCCACATTATGTAAATCTGGGATTCACATATTAAACATACAAACACATATTTCTGGTTATACAATATAGATGCTAATTTGTAATTACTTCCATAATATGTAAAACTGAAAACAATTCTTATTCTTAAGTGTACTTAAGTGCCAGTAACTTCTAAGGAACCTGCTCTGAATATTCATATAAATTGTGTCTAATTTGTGGGGACTAGAATCAGTGATAAACTTCAGTGCCTATGTAAGGAAAGACAATAAAAATAAATGCCTACAAGTAAGAAGAAAGGCAATAAAAGTCAGGATTAAACATAAAAATATACCTGCTGTGTGTTTAACTGTTTAAGGACTGGCAGAATCACTTCATCTGTCTTTGAACGAAACCATCCAAAACGGGTCTCACAGAATGTATGTAGGTTAAGAAAATACTATCACATTGACAAAGCAAGCTATAGGATTAATTTCGGGTTACCAGCATACCTTAAAGAAAAATACTTTGAAGTTCTACTCTAAAGGACCCCCCACCACAAAAAACACCCAAAAGATAAATTGCTTTAAGTATAAAGGATATTCTCTGATCTGCTCTAGGTCTGGCCTTCCCCAGGCAAATGCTCCTTTGGACTCATCTGCAACCGGTTTCAGATATGCATCAGCTACTGCTTGGTTAGGAAAGCCAGGATGCAGCTCCAGATCTCGTAATTTCTTCTTTACTTTGGTATCATGTGGGTTAGGTCTCATTTTCTTATTCTTTTGGGCTTCTACCCACCACTCCCTGGAAAGACAATAAACATGCAGTAAAAGTGGTCAGATTCCAAAACCTGTCAGAACTGAAGACAGATATGTTACTCTATGGGAAGAGTAATATTGTGTGCATCAGACTTCAGGCTGAAAAGAACAGGTAATGCTATAGTACAGCTGCTAAAGAACAAAGTACAAAGGTGGGAAGGGAAATACTGTTGGAAATAGTAACATACTTTTCTTGTTACTCATTTAAACAAACTCATTGAAAGCTTAAAATACTTGTACTTTTAAATTCTCAAGGATCAATTTGGATTTTAGGATGATCCAATTATGTTACATATGAAACTGCTAAAACTTTGTTCACCTCAATGTGACTCAACAGAAAAGCATGACAAATGTAAATATACACACACAAAACAAAAAAGCCTTGAGAAACCCTTGTTGTTTACGTGAAGGAGTTTCATCAGATAACGATTTACCATACAGTTAAAATATCACTAGCTCGGCTGCCTGGCCAATTGTAGGATATAATATTTTGCATCTGTCAACTTCAAATCCTGAATCATCCAAATCAAATGGTCTGAAAAGCTGCAGAACTAGTGATTACACGTAATTGCAAACATCCACAGGCCCTTCCTGATAAACTCTACACACCCACAATGTAGAGAAAACATTTCATGGCCCAGCTGGTCCTTATGTTTATGACTCTAGTGCATATGAGACTCACAGGGAACTTCCTAACCCATGTTTCTGTCCTGCCAATATACCTGCAACTTGTCCCACTCATTCTGTAAAGTGTGATATCCATTGGCCATTCACTTCCTTTCCAAATGCAGTGCTGTAATTCAGGACTTAGCCCCTTTATTAACCTGGGCAAACTCATGTTGTTCTCTTTGTTCTTTTATTTAGCCTTTATCACACCTCTCTATCTAGCATTATTTCAAAAGTTTTTTTATTTAAATTGGCTATAAAATGGCCTGCAATGTTCCAGTTATTTTCGCTTGAGAGGAAATCCCGAACTGAGAATATTTTTGATATACGTATTAATCGCAAGGGAATTATTGATATTGTTTGGTCATAAAAAAGGTGTTTCCATATCTACAACTATGGTGGCCAATCCCGGGATCGGCGGGATCCCGGGATTTGGGGCCAAAAATGCCGGAATTTGAATCCCGGGATTGGAGCCTTCAATCCCGGGATTCACGTGCGCATGCGCACTACTGATTCTTGACCGGGCAGCACCGCTGAGCACTAGCGCTCGGCTCAGCCTCAGACGCTGCCCGGCCCCGGCTGCCCTGCTGTGTGCGGCGTGACGTCAGCGAGGTCACGCTGCACAGCCCCTTCAGCCATGGCCGCTCTTTCCGCCCTCCAATGCGCCTGCCTGCCAGCCAGCCCTCCTGCCCGCACAATTTGAAAGTAAAGAGGACTCTAAAGCAGGTGCACTGTGAGTGATACTCACGCTGCGCTGCCCTGCTGCCTGCCTCTGGACCTCAGTGACCCCTCTACTCCATAGTGAGTATTATATGGGGTATATGCAATTGCGGTCGAATTCCCGAAAATGTCAAAAAACGGGACATTTTCGCCCCCCAAAAAAAATCGACAATGCAATTCAGTACTTTCCGTCAAAAAAACGGACTTTCAAAATTCGACTTTTTGAAATTCGACATTTGTCAAATTCGACATTTCTGCAATGGTACAAATGCGGCAATTCGCCAAAAGTATATTCAATTGAAGTTTGGAAATTCGGCAACAGTGCTTTTAGACAGTAAATTCGTCATTTTCAATCCGCCACACTTTGGTGGCGGAATCTAATTTTTTTTATTGGTAATAGCCTATCTATTTATATTAGAAGGGATTAGGTACTTGGTTTGTCTATTTTGGAGGCACAAGTATTATTTATATATTTTTAAATATATATATATATATTTTTATTTTTATTTTTTTTAAATGGAATGGTAAAAACCCGGAAAAAAATTGCGTGGGGTCCCCCCTCCTAAGCATAACCAGCCTCGGGCTCTTCGAGCCGGTCCTGGTTCTAAAAATCCGGGGGGAAAAATGACAGGGGATCCCCCGTATTTTTAAAACCAGCACCGGGCTCTGCGCCTGGTGCTGGTGCAAAAAATACGGGGGACAAAAAGAGTAGGGGTCCCCCGTATTTTTTACACCAGCATCGGGCTCCACTAGCTGGACAGATAATGCCACAGCCGGGGGGTCACTTTTATACAGCGCCCTGCGGCCATGGCATTAAATATCCAACTAGTCACCCCTGGCCGGGGTACCCTGGGGGAGTGGGGACCCCTTCAATCAAGGGGTCCCCCCCCCAGCCACCCAAGGGCCAGGGGTGAAGCCCGAGGCTGTCCCCCCCATCCAAGGGCTGCGGATGGGGGGCTGATAGCCTTGAGAAAATTGAGAGAATATTGGTTTTTCCAGTAGTACTACAAGTCCCAGCAAGCCTCCGCCGCAAGCTGGTACTTGGAGAACCACAAGTACCAGCATGCGGGAGAAAAATGGGCCCGCTGGTACCTGTAGTTCTACTGGAAAAAAAATACCCAAATAAAAACAGGACACGCACACCGTGATAGTAAAACTTTATTTCACACATGTCGACACATACTTACCTATGTTCACACGCCGACCTCTGTCCACTTGTCCAAGTAGAATCCACGTGTACCTGTGAATAAAATTATACTCACCTGATCCAGTGTCCAGATTATAATCCACGTACTTGGCAAAAAAAAAAAAAACGAACAACCGGACCAAACGGACTGAAAGGGGTCCCATGTTCACACATGGGACCCCTTTCCATGAATGCCGGGACCCCACGTGACTGCTGTCACAAAAAGGTCCCTTCAGCCAATCAGGAAGCGCTACTTCGTGGCACTCACCTGATTGGCTGTATGCGCGTCTGCTGGCAGACAGCGCATCGCACAGCTTCCTCCATTAGTTTCAATGGTGGGAACTTTGCCGTCAGCGGTGAGGTTACCCGCGGTCACCGCTGACCGCAAAGTTCCCACCATTGAATATAATGGAGAGGCTTTGCGATGCGCTGTCTGACAGCTCAGACGCGCATAGCCAATAAGCAGAGTGCCAGGACGTTGCGCTCGCTGATTGGCTGAAGAGACCTTTCTGTGACAGCAGTCACGGGGGGGGTCTCTGCATTCGGGGAAAGGTGTCCCATGTGTAAACATGGGACCCCTTTCAGTCTGTTTGGTCCGGGTGTTCGTTTTTTTTTTTTGCCAAAAAATTCGGGTCGAATTCGGGTCCCGGCGGGAGGGTATGTGGCTGTCTAATTGTGTCGAATTTAAAAACGGTCGAATTCCAATTGCATATACCCCAATGTTGTTAAAACCTTTTAACTTTACTTTTTACCATCCTGTTAAGATTTGTGCATGGCTGATAATATGAAAAAGTTTACAGTAAGTAAGTAAGTAGGGCAGATGGTCCCACAGGTTTGTATAGGTAAAAACATGGCTGCGAGAGCATTGCGGATAATACTGTAAAACACCTCCTTGAAGTGAAATTAATTTGATTACAAAACTAGTTTCTTTGGGTTTCTCAGAATTTCTTCTATTCAATATATGAAATCCCCATTGTGTCTTGAATTTACTCCTATGAGGAATCCTAATATTGTATAACCAGGATACTGATGCAGCAGAAGCCTGGAACTGTAACCTGATAAAGACTACATTTCATACTGGCATCAGAATTTCTGGTTCATAACCTATACAGGACTCTACCAACAAAAATAGGTGCTGTGTCTCAAGTGTGTCATAACTGCACCCTAGGTGCCCTTCACATTCTCCTCTCCAAACCAACTAATCATTACTACATGTGTGTCGGTCTAATGTTACCCAATCACTCAGAATGAGTCAGCAGAAGGAAGAAATATACATTATACCATTTGTCAGTAAGTATAATACTATGAGCTATCTTGTAGTTATTATAATATTTTAGAAATGCATGTAACAAACATTTTTTTGTAATGGAACAAGTCTTGGTATGTTTTTCTCCTTTCCTGTACCCCAGAGAACTACACATCTATCTTCATTACATTGGTATTTTACACTACAATAACTAGAATACCCAGAATCAAATAGAGTACAAAACACACTGCAAAATCACATAGCATGTACTGTACTTCCTACATTTCTGTTTTTTCCCCTAATGTAAACACTATTTGTACTACCAGTGTAAAAGTGTGTCTAATAGGTTTTAAAAAATACTTGTTGAAAGCTTTCAATTAAACACTCACATGTCAAAGACTCCTAGGAAAGTATACAGCTAGTGGCGAGATTGCAGCTGATGCATCTTGTGATATCTCGCAAGGTAAATGTTGCTTGTTTTAGCTTGCACAACAAAGAGGCGCAAGCAAGAAACAAGCAAGATTTTGGTAATGTAATGGCCAGATACAGTATCTATGCATAGGCACAGCAGACGAGGTTCTGACATAACGTGTACTAAACTAATGGGTATATTCAATCAGCGTCTGATCCATTCCGACATGCATTTGTCGGAATGGATCTGACAGCCCCTACTCAAATCTCATCTCAATCTGACTTTTTCAAGTCGAATTGAGATGAGGGACCCAGAGGAGGAGAGGGAGGGGGGAGCCGCGGGGAGACTAGAGGGGACAGCCGACGGCAGACGGAGGAGATCAGCGCTACAGTAGCGCTGCAGGAGGATGTCACACAACTGCCCGACCTCACGGCAGTGTCCACCCGGCTCCAGCAAGCGTGACCTCACTTGCTGGAGGCGGGTGGAAGCTGCCGTGAGCGGCGCAGCTGTGTGACATCCTGCTGCAGTGCTACTGTAGCGATGATGTCCTCTTTTTACCCGCGGCTGTCCCCCGTCTCCCTGTGGCTCCCCCCCCTCCCTTCTCGTGCTCTAATCCCTCATCTCAGTCCGACATTTTTTTATGTCTGACTGAGATGGTCGAAAAGGGGGCCAAAACAGACACAAGCATGTGGATCGGCAGCTATTCCGCCGATCCACGTGTTTTTCGACAAGTCGAATTCATCGACTTGTCGAAATATTTTGGGATATACTGAATAGGTCGAATCACGATTCGACCCTAAAAAGTCGAAAACTGCTGTCTTTTCAACAGATGGCAGCTTTCGACTTTAATTGAATATACCCCTAAATCTGCATCCTAGTATAAAACTTCAGTTCAATGTCTTAAAAGCACAAAGATGAATCTGGTTTAAAAATTTATCAATATGCAGATGAATCTGCTGCTCTGCAGTAAGGCCAGAACTATGTAAGAGGAAGGAGGAAAGCGGTGTCTGGAAAAGCTTTAATAGTGTCTTCTGACATCTGTTGGATAATGGAAGTCTGGACTTTAATGCAGACAATTACGTGTTAAAATCAACTGTAATATCCCCATATATGTATAACCTGCCCCCTCCCCATCACTCATGTTATAACAGGTTAAATATTATGGGGGGTATGCAATTAGGTCAGTTCTTTTCATCTAGGCGGAAAAACCCCCTGGACTTTTTGCTATTTGTAGGGCGAATGGGGATTCACCCTATTCAATAGGGGGGACGTTTTTTCACCTAGGCAAAAATTTAGCAGGAGCAAAAAAACATGTGGATTGGCGAATCCACATGTTTTCTTACCTACGAAAATGTGGGCAGTTGTCGCCGCTTTAGGCATTTTTTGCCAATGCCTTTTCATCTGTTTTGTTTTGTGTGTGAAAAGGCATTGGCGAAAAAGGCCTCAAAATCGACAAAAACAGCACGTAATTGAATAGGCAGGGGGGCAAAATCATCAGTTCTGAGATTACCGGAGCAAACTGCATACCCTCCTAAGGCAAACAATGTTAAATTATTATATTAACAAAGTTATCCAATAGGCAACAACCCTTTTAAAATACTTTATTTTCTACAGAAATCATTAGATTTCAATTAATTTACAAACTACTTATCCACAGGAAACCTTTTACATAGTTTCCCATGGTCATTTGAACAATTTAATGGAAAATACTTACTTGAACTTCAAGAGAGGTTCTAACCCATGCCCAGGGAATTCATTTAGTATCTCCATGGCGGACACATAGCCAACCGAGGGTATTCCATCAGTATAGTCACTCCCCATCAAGTAGGCCAAATTAATCAATCTAGTGCGATCTAGGCCTGAATAAGTCAGTTAAAAACACAAGCTTCAATTTAGAATTACATTGTCAGTTTACTGCATGTTGCAAATGGGTATAACATAACTACTACTACTACTGAACAGCTAGGATGGTAATACAGTAGATTAATAGTTAAACCATTATTAAGAGAGATCAGAATCATCAAGACAATAATAGCTGGTGCCCAGACACCCAGATATCCATCTCTTATAATTACTGACAGGACAATAGCTACTGGAGTCATTTCACTGCTGTCATTTGGAAGGACAGAAGAATTTGAGCGCTGTACTGTAATCCTCACTGCTCAACTTAAACTGCACACTTTCCTTTTTGTGCTTGCCACTAACTTTCAATGCATTAGTTCCCCTTGTGTCTCACATCAGTGTACAGAGACTTGGTACAGTAAAGGGGGGTACTCACGGGAGAGATGTGTGCTGAGCGATCTTAACACAGACCGCTCAGCACACATCTCTCACCCCGCTCAGCACAGCGCGATGTGCTGAGCGAGGGGGAAAGCCGACGGGGGGCCGCTCACTTCACACAACGGTGAAGTGAGCGACCCGCTAGATTGAGCCTGCATGCAGCTCAATCTAGCATCGGCAATAGCGATGCGCGGGGCTGCGCATCGCTATCGCGGGAGGGCATACACACGGCAGATCCGTGCTTAAAATCTAAGCAATCTAGCAAGATTGCTTAGATTTTAAGCACGGATCTCTCCGTGTGTACCCCCCTTAACTTCAATGACTGTATGTATAACAATGTAAATACTGTATTGGCCTTCCCTTATCAGTGCTAAGCTAATGCAGCATTTTTACTGCAGACAAGGGTAAAGACATTGCTGACTCCAGGATGTCTTACGTAGGATATGGAATCACTACTAGTAAAGAAACAAGACAGAAAAAAAACTGCTTCACTTTTAGGATTTTCTGCTAGAATCAGAAAAGTGTGTTCAGCATAAAAAAATGCATATTAATTGTATTTCCTTAGTGCTGCGTAATCGGATTGTTACAAGCACTTTGTAATACTAAAAGAAACAGTTGTTTAATCACAACTTTCTGTAGATGAAATATTGCTTTTTAAACCACCCTGCTGAATACCACAGTAAGAAATACCAGTAATGATAGGCAAGGATTCAGCAAAACACCTAGTTCATATGTCCCATGTCTGATTTGTACCACAGATATTTTAGTTCTAGTTTTACCATCCCAGCTAGCAGGGACACTACATCTTCATCTGAGCAAAGAGCTGTTACTACAATTACTACTGACTTGTGAGCACCTTCTATAATTATCCAACCCTGGATCTATGTCACCATCCCCCTTAACTTTCAACCTATTTCTTACACCAAACTCTTTAAATGCACGTAAAATATGTGCAGCTTTCGTGGTTGAGCTAACACCCCTCCCCCACCCCAAAAACAACAACACTTTTTCTTCTTTCTTCCACTGGTGAATTTAGTGAGTTCTACTTACAGTGAACATACTAGATAAAATGGTCTCTACTAGGATGTGCCTATTATAGGGGATTATACAGTACATGTGAAACATTTTTAGGCTCTCTCTCTTTGTAGGCTACGAGCATAGTCTACCTTTTTCCATGCTTTTCTGGGTCTTACCAAACCCACAATGATATTATACCACACATCAATGTCACATGTTTTGCCACTAATCAATGTAATAAAAATAGGACTTTTGGTGTACACCTTTAAATCTGTTTCTCTTAATCCATCTGGGGGACGCTGGATAACTATGGGGTCTAAAGGGGGCTGTTCCAGAAGCGGCCACAACAAGCACAAACTTCAACTTGTTTGTGGGCTGCCTCTTCCCCTCTTCAGCCCATAAAACAGTGGGCTGATTCAGGTGCGGATTGGGATGGAAAACGAGCCCTGGAAATTTATGGAAGCAGCCTTAATGGGGGTGCGGTCTTGATGGATGGTGGGGTCTGCTGAAGGGGGCGGGATCACTCCACATAAGGCGTGATTGTATGCATTTGCAGCCTTACTTGTTTCTTTTGCTGACCCCACAGATATGTCGGCCTACCATAAATATTCCTGGTGAATCCTATGGCTAATCCGCCTCTCTGCTTATATAAGTAACGGAATATTTTTCATGATACCCTTAGGGCATAAGTTTCTTATTGAGAAATTCAGAAAAAATATTAAATAAGTTAATTGTATTTATGTGTGTCATCCAGAGACAGTTATGTGGTAAGGGACAGGATTTGCTTCTGTTTGTCCACATATTTTATGATAGGCAGCCGCCAGCACTGGTTTTGCATATTAAACTGACCATAAATAATTTGAGTTGATCCTGAACCACCAACCCGAGGTACCCCTGCAAGCGCCCCGGCACACAGTTAGAAACCACTGCCATATGAGATAGAAACAACACACTGAACAAGAACAACACTCTACAAAACAGGGTGAAAACAGTAATGGAGAGCGGGATGGATTAAGAGACAAACCCTATTTTCTTTGTCATACTATCTGGTGGCCAATGAATAACCATCCTCCCGGATAAATTATATCTATGCCCTACTAGCTAAGCCTCACCAGCCATGAGGCTACACATGTAAAAAGGCACAATGACGTCACATGGGAACAAGCATCTCACAGGCAAATGAAATCAAGCAGATACAGTCAGGCAAAAATTTTCTACTTCTTGGATCATAGTCTTCCTATACATCCTAATATAAGCTAAATTTGGCTTTGTTTTTATGTAAATAAAAATGAATTATTTTAAATAATAACCTATAAAATGTGCTTTGATTATACCAAGATTTTTATGCATTTTTTTAAAATACATTTTCTAAAATAAGACTGTTTAAGCCTTACTGGACTTTGAGCTTTTTAGTACCCTAATGTACTAAGAGAGAGAAAGTATAATCCTATTGTATTTGTGAACAGTTAAGACATAGAGAAGGCATGCATTTTAATTTTATTAGTATTATAGTAAGGGTCAGTTATTACAACTTTGTTGGGCAACAAGCACCTATCTCCTAGAAGAGGCAACACGCATAGCGCAGGCATGTACTCATACTGAGAGAGTGTTATTTACAGATATACAGTTGTGTCCTCACATATCATTACACCACGCAGTCTTATGGGACATGGTGTGCCATGATGGGCTGTCAGTGTCAGACTCTGGTATGAAGGGCCCAACGGAGGGATGCAATGGTAGGGGCCCATGTATAGGCTTGGCTAATCATTAGAGTGTGTGTGGACTGGGCCCCTTGATAAATGCATATAGTAGATGCTGCTAGTGCATGCATGATAATGTACCAGATTAATAACAGCAATGCTAAATAGAGAATACACCATAGTCCTGTGCAGTAAAAGGTAACATATTTCTAATGTATAATTCAAGTGCACAGTCTTGAACCTGATCCCTAGAGGAGGAGGTGGGGCCCCGAGTCAGTGGGGCTCACCGGGGGTTTCCCATGAACCCCTGTGGGCCAGTCCGACACTGTTTGGTGCCACTTCAGCAAAGATGGCGTATGTGGACAAAGTATGCGGCAAAGCAAAGTATGAGGACATATTCGTAGGTCTGCTTGCAGTGAACATCTGCTGAATGATGTTATGAACTAGCAATGCTGTTCTGAAGTCACGGAACTGTAAGATCCGTCAGATTCCTTCAATCTACAATAGATCAAAACATTATATATTTTTTTACGCTTTATTGTAGCATCTTAGGATAAACATTTGACCATAAAATCTACTGCTTTATTAAAGTGCAAAACAGAAAAAAAAAAAAAAAAGTTATGTAGCATATTTCAGCTAGACTACCATCTCCTACTGCTAAATAAGGATATTAGAAGTCTCTGAGGAGTTCTATAACACTATAAAAGCCTACGGTGGAAGATTTTATACTGGTACTGACAAGTATACTCACTCTCCCACTCTCGTACACAGATTCTGAGTATGGAAGGCTAACAAGTGGTTATAAAATTGAATGTCAGTCTACTAACACGATCTTTATCACCTAAACCTAGAATTGTACAATACTGTGCAAATGTTTTAGGCAGGTGTGGAAAAAATGCTGCAAAGTAAGAATGCTTTCAAAAATTTAAGTGTTAAGTTTATTTTTATCAATTAACAAAATGCAAAGTGAATGAACAGAAGAGAACTCTAAATCAAATCAATATTTGGTATGACCACCATTTGCCTTCAACACTTGCACAAAGCCATGGCTTTTGTAGGATTATAGTCAGGTGTATGATTAACCAATCATACCAAACAGGTGATAATGATCATCATTTTCATATGTAGGTTGTGTAGGAGGCTTAAAAATGGATGAGGAACAGCCAAACTCTGCCACAAAGGTGAGGTTGTGGAAGACCATTTCATGTCACAGGTCATATACCATGGCAAGACTGAGAATAGCAACAAGACACAAGGTAGTTATACTGCATCAGCAAGGTCTCTCCCAGGCAAAGATTTCAAAGCAGACTGGGGTTTTATGATGTGCTGTTAAGCTCTTTTGAAAAAGCACAAAGAAATGGGCAACGTTGAGAACCATAGACGCAGTGGCCGGCCAAGGAAACTTGGTGCATCAGATAAAAGACACATCATGCTTACTTCCCATCGGAAGATGTCCAGCAGTGTCATTAGCTCAGAACTGGCAGAAACCAGTGGGACCCAGGTACACTCATCTACTGTTCAGAGTAGTCTGGCCAGAAGTGGTCTTGTGGTCCAGAAGAATTTCAGACAAAAAGTCATACTTTCAAGTTGGAAACAAAGCCAAGCAACTCAACTATGCAAAAAAAACATAGGAACTGGGGTGCAGGAAAATAGCAGCAGGTGCTCTGGACTGATGAGTCAAAATTGTAACTATTTGGCTGTAACAGAAGGCAGTTTGTTCACTGAAGGGATGGACAGCGGTACAATAATGAGTGTCTGCAGGCAACAGTGAAGCATGGTGGATGTTCCCGGCAAGTTTGGGGCTGCATTTCAGCAAATGGAGTTGGGGATTTAGTCAGGATTAATGGTGTCCTCAATACTGAGAAATACAGGCAGGTACTTATTCATCATGCAGTACCATCAGGGAGGCGTCTGATTGGCTCCAAATTTATTCTGCAGCACGACAACGACCATATACATACAGTCAATGTCATTAAGAACTAACTTCAGTGTAAAGAAAAAGGAGTAGTGGCAGTGATGATATGACTCCCACAGAGCCCTGATCTCAACATACTGTAGTCTGTGATTACACGAAGAGACATAAGGGTTTGAGCAAGCCTACATCCACAGATCATCTGTGGTTAGTTCTCCAAGATATTTGGAACAACTTCCCTGCAGAGTTTCTTCAAAAACTGTGTGCAAGTGTACCTAGAAGAATTTATGTTGTTTTGAAGGAAAAAGGTGGTCCCACCAAACATTGATTTGATTTTGAGTTCTCTTCTGTTCATACACTTTGCAGTTATTAATTGATAACAATAAGCTATAAACACTTCTATTTTTGAAAGCATTTTTGCTGCACACCTGCCTAAAACTTTTGCACAGTACTATACATATTGTTATTTTTTATCATTCACTATGCTCCATGGAGAAATAATTGAACACATTTTGATTCAAATTTCAAAATGACTAACCCAGCTGATTCTGTATATCTGAAAACTGGTAATACTCCACATATTTGTTTTGAGAGAAGAAATTCTTGTAAACATGTCGTGCCCCAAAGAGCCAGATGTCGCTGTCGTCTGTGATGGTCCCTGATGTTTGGTCTGTTAGATCCAAAACAGCACACTGAGCTTCTGCCTCCATAGGAGCCACAATGAAAGGAATGCCAAATAGGCGCAAAAGCTCCTAGATGAAAGAACAAGAAACCAATAACACTAATAAGATTTACACAGCTGTCAAATAAAACTGAACTGGAAGACGGAACAGTTGCGTGACTAGATAGTAACACAGGCTATCTAGACATACTCTAGGATGAGAGCCAATGTACCATTATTGTGACCAGTTTTGTGGATTTTACCTATGGGATGCAAACTGCAGCCCTCCACCAGTAAAATTCACCATCTTAGTGAGCAAGTTGCACTCCGTAACTGCACAGACTACACTGTGACTGGCAGTGACTTCCCATTACGTGTTTTCTCCCTCTTGGACTGCCAGGCCGGGCTGCGATTAGCAGAGAGCGTGCTTCCTATGCAAAGCCACTCGCTGCCTTTTGGGAAGCCCTACCCAGCATCTATGGGCTGCAGCCGATGCAGTCCATAGAAGCCAGTGTTTTGTGCAGCCCTGCTGCCTCTTGTGCACAAGTGCTGTTCCCGGCACCTGCCAGATCCATTGCACAGGTGCCAGGACCAGGCTGGCCGGGGCTCTCCTTCTGTCCTAACGCAGGCAGCACAAGCAGCAGCAGCCCCCTTCCTCCAAAGAGGTAGGAGCTGCCACTGACTAGGAATTATAAAGTTGTGCAGGATATTTATCCTTTCACAGGAGATGAGCAATGGACAGTGCAGCTTCGAGGGGCAACAGCATTCGGTTTAATGTATAATGCAGTATAGTGCATTGATTAGTTTAGGGTGTAGCACAGGCACAGACAACCATTAGATCTGTAGCTGCTGTGGAACTACAAGTCCCAATATTCATACATGATTCTAATATACAATATAAAGTTGTTTCAAAAATAAAACATTACAGATTGAACAATGTTGTTGGTAGCAGACTATCACTGCTTGTAAACACACAACATGGACCTGATCAATTTCTGACAGTTCTGTTAGCAATAAGTATTTGAGACCTGTAAATTGCCTATTGCTTTACCACAAGTTAATGCCAGCACATGAGTAAAGTGCAAATCAGAAGCAAGAGAAAATAAGATTTTACTCACCGGTAAATCTATTTCTCGTAGTCCGTAGTGGATGCTGGGAACTCCGTAAGGACCATGGGGAATAGCGGCTCCGCAGGAGACTGGGCACAACTAAAGAAAGCTTTAGGACTACCTGGTGTGCACTGGCTCCTCCCACTATGACCCTCCTCCAGACCTCAGTTAGGATACTGTGCCCGGAAGAGCTGACACAATAAGGAAAGGATTTGGAATACCGGGTAAGACTCATACCAGCCACACCAATCACACCGTATAACTCGTGATATTATACCCAGTTAACAGTATGAAATATAACTGAGCCTCAGTAACAGATGGCTCATAACAATAACCCTTTAGTTAGGCAATAACTATATACAAGTATTGCAGACAATCCGCACTTGGGACGGGCGCCCAGCATCCACTACGGACTACGAGAAATAGATTTACCGGTGAGTAAAATCTTATTTTCTCTGACGTCCTAGTGGATGCTGGGAACTCCGTAAGGACCATGGGGATTATACTAAAGCTCCCAAACGGGCGGGAGAGTGCGGATGACTCTGCAGCACCGAATGAGCAAACTCAAGGTCCTCCTCAGCCAGGGTATCAAACTTGAAGACTTTTGCAAAAATGTTTGAACCCGACCAAGTAACAGCTCGGCAAAGTTGTAAAGCCGAGACCCCTCGGGCAGCCGCCCAAGAAGAGCCCACTTTCCTCGTGGAATGGGCTTTTACAGATTTAGGGTGCGGCAGTCCAGCCGCAGAATGTGCAAGTTGAATCGTGCTACAGATCCAGCGAGCAATAGTCTGCTGAGAAGCAGGAGCACCCAGCTTGTTGGGTGCATACAGGATAAATAGCGAGTCAGTTTTCCTGACTCCAGCCGTCCTGGAAACGTTAAGGGCCCTGACTACGTCCAGTAACTTGGAGTCCTCCAAGTCCCACGTAGCCGCAGGCACCACAATAGGTTGGTTCACATGAAAAGCTGATACCACCTTAGGAAGGAATTGGGAACGAGTCCTCAATTCCGCCCTATCCATATGAAAATCAGATAAGGGCTTTTGCATGACAAAACCGCCAATTCTGATACACGCCTGGCCGACACCAAGGCCAACAGCATGACCACTTTCCACGTGAGGTATTTTAGCTCTACGGATTTAAGTGGCTCAACCCAATGCGACTTCAGGAAATCCAACACCACGTTGAGATCCCACGGTGCCACTAGAGGCACAAACGGGGGCTGAATATGCAGCACTCCCTTAACAAAAGTCTGAACTTCAGGCAGTGAAGCCAGTTCTTTTTGGAAGAAAATGTACAGAGCCGAAATCTGGACCTTAATGGAACCCAATGTTAGGCCCGTAGTCACTCCTGACTGTAGGAAGTGCAGAAATCGACCCAGTTGAAATTCCTCCGTTGGGGCCTTCCTGGCCTCACACCAAGCAACATATTTTTGCCATATGCGGTGTTTTTCGATCACATCTTTCCTAGCCTCAATCAGCGTAGGAATGACTTCCTCCGGAATGCCTTTTTCCTTTAGGATCCGGTGTTCAACCGCCATGCCGTCAAACACAGCCGTGGTAAGTCTTGGAACAGGCAGGGCCCCTGCTGCAGCAGGTCCTGTCTGAACGGCAGAGGCCATGGGTCCTCTGAGATCATTTCTTGAAGTTCTGGGTACCAAGCTCTTCTTGGCCAATCCGGAACCACGAGTATAGTTCTTACTCCTCTCCGTCTTAGTATTCTCAGTACCTTGGGTATGAGAGGCAAAGGAAGGAACACATACACCGACTGGTACACCCACGGTGTTACCAGAGCGTCCACAGCTATCGCCTGAGGGTCCCTTGACCTGGCGCAATATTTTTTTAGCTTTTTGTTGAGGCGGGACGCCATCATGTCCACCTGTGGCCTTTCCCAATGGTGTACAATCATTTTGAAGACTTCTGGATGAAGTCCCCACTCTCCCGGGTGGAGGTCGTGCCTGCTGAGAAAGTCTGCTTCCCAGTTGTCCACTCCGGGAATGAACACTGCTGACAGTGCTAACCCATGATTTTCCGCCCATCGGAAAATCCTTGTGGCTTCTGCCATCACCATCCTGCTTCTTGTGCCGCCCTGCTGGTTTACATGTGCGACCGCCGTGATGTTGTCTGACTGGATCAGCACCGGCTGGTGTTGAAGCAGGGGTCTAGCCTGACTAAGGGCATTGTGAATGGCCCTTAGTCCCAGAATATTTATGTGTAGGGAAGTCTCCTGACTTGACCATAGTCCTTGGAAGTTTCTTCCCTGTGTGACTGCCCCCCCAGCCTCGAAGGCTGGCATCCGTGGTCACCAGGACCCAGTCCTGTATGCCGAATCTGCGGCCCTCTAGAAGATGAGCACTCTGCAGCCACCACAACAGCGACACCCTGGCCCTTGGGGACAGGGTTATCAGCCGATGCATCTGAAGATGCGACCCGGACCACTTGTCCAACAGATCCCACTGGAAGATCCTTGCATGGAACCTGCCGAATGGAATTTCTTCGTAAGAAGCTACCATCTTTCCCAGGAATCGCGTGCATTGATGCACCGACACCTGTATTTGTATTAGGAGGTCTCTGACTAGAGATGACAACTCCTTGGCCTTCTCCTCCGGGAGAAACCCTTTTTCCTGTTCTGTGTCCAGAACCATATCCAGGAACAGTAGACGCGTCGTAGGAACCAGCTGCGACTTTGGACTATTCAGAATCCAGCCGTGCTGTTGTAGCACTTCCCGAGATAGTGCTACTCCGACGAACAACTGCTTCCTGGACCTCGCCTTTATAAGGAGATCGTCCAAGTACGGGATAATTAGAACTCCCTTTTTTTTGAAGGAGTATCATCATTTCGGCCATTACCTTGGTAAATACCCTCGGTGCCGGGGACAGACCAACGGCAACGTCTGGAATTGGTAATGACAGTCCTGTACCACAATTTTGAGGTACTCCTGGTGAGGAGGGTAAATGGGGACATGCAGGTAAGCATCCTTGATGTCCAGTGATACCATGTAATCCCCTTCGTCCAGGCTTGCAATAACCGCCCTGAGCGATTCCATTTTGAACTTGAACCTTCGTATATAAGTGTTCAAGGATTTCAATTTTAGAATGGGTCTCACCAAACCTTCTGGTTTCGGTACCACCAACATTGTGGAATAGTAACCCCGGCTTTGTTGAAGGAGGGGTACCTTGTTTATCACCTGCTGGAAGTACAGCTTGTGAATTGCCGCCAGTACTACCTCTCCTCGAGGGCAGCAGGCAAGGCTGATTTGAGGTAACGGCGAGGGGGAGTCGCCTCGAACTCCAGCTTGTATCCCTGTGATACTACTTGCAGAACCCAGGGATCCATCTGTGGGCGAGCCCACTGGTCGCTGAAGTTCCCGAGACGCGCCCCCACCGCACCTGGCTCCACCTGTGGAGCCCCAGCGTCATGCGGTGGACTCAGAGGAAGCGGGGGAAGATTTTTGATCCTGGGAACTGGCTGTCTGGTGCAGCTTTTTCCCTCTTCCCTTGTCTCTGTGCAGAAAGGAAGCGCCTTTGACCCGCTTGGTTTTCTGAAGCCGAAAGGACTGTACCTTATAATACGATGCTTTCTTAGGCTGTGAGGAAACTTGAGGTAAATTTTTTCCTTCCCAGCTGTTGCTGTGGATATGAGGTCCCAGAGACCATCCCCAAACAATTCCTCACCCTTATAAGGCAGAATCTTCATGTGCCTTCTAAAGTCAGCATCGCCTGTCCACTGCCGGGTCCCTAATACCCTCCTGGCAGAATGGACATTGCATTAATTCTGGATGCCAGCCGGCAAATATCCCTCTGTGCATCCCTCATACATAAGACGACATCTTTAATATGCTCTATGGTTAGCAAATAGTATCCCTGTCCTAACAGGGTAATAGACCACGCTGCAGCAGCACTATCCATGCTGAGGCAATTGCAGGTCTCAGTATAGTACCTGAGTGTGTATATACAGACTTCAGGATAGCCTCCTGCTTTTTATCAGCAGGCTCCTTCAAAGTGGCCGTATTCTAAGACGGCAGTGCCACCTTTTTTGACAAAAAAGCGCCTTATCCACCCTAGGGGATATCTCCCAACGTGACCTATCCTCTGGCGGGAAAGGGTACGCCATCAGTAACTTTTTAGAAATTACCAGTTTCTTATCGGGGGAACCCACGCTTCTTCACACACTTCATTCACTCATCTGATGGGGGAACAAAAATAAGATTTTACTCACCGGTAAATCTATTTCTCGTAGTCCGTAGTGGATGCTGGGGACTCCGTAAGGACCATGGGGAATAGACGGCTCCGCAGGAGACTGCGCACATGTAAAGAAAGATTTAGGACTATCTGGTGTGCACTGGCTCCTCCCCCTATGACCCTCCTCCAAGCCTCAGTTAGGAACTGTGCCCGGAAGAGCTGACACAATAAGGAAGGATTTTGAATCCCGGGTAAGACTCATACCAGCCACACCAATCACACCATATAACACGTGATAGGAACCCCGGTTAACAGTATGATAACAATTGGAGCCTCTGAAGAGATGGCTCACAACAAAACCCGATTTTTGTAACAATAACTATGTACAAGTAATGCAGACAATCCGCACTTGGGATGGGCGCCCAGCATCCACTACGGACTACGAGAAATAGATTTACCGGTGAGTAAAATCTTATTTTCTCTGACGTCCTAGTGGATGCTGGGGACTCCGTAAGGACCATGGGGATTATACCAAAGCTCCCAAACGGGCGGGAGAGTGCGGATGACTCTGCAGCACCGAATGAGAGAACTCCAGGTCCTCCTCAGCCAGGGAATCAAATTTGTAGAATTTAGCAAACGTGTTTGCCCCTGACCAAGTAGCTGCTCGTCAAAGTTGTAAAGCCGAGACCCCTCGGGCAGCCGCCCAAGATGAGCCCACCTTCCTTGTGGAATGGGCTTTTATTGAATTAGGCTGCGGTAATCCTACCGCAGAATGCGCCAGCTGAATAGTGCTACAAATCCAGCGCGCAATAGACTGCTTAGAAGCAGGAGCACCCAGCTTGTTGGGTGCATACAGGATAAACAGCGAGTCAGTTTTTCTGACTCCAGCCGTCCTGGAAACATAAATTTTCAGGGCCCTGACTACGTCCAGCAACTTGGAATCCTCCAAGTCCCTAGTAGCCGCAGGCACCACAATAGGTTGGTTCAAGTGAAAAGCTGAGACCACCTTCGGGAGAAACTGAGGACGAGTCCTCAATTCTGCCCTATCCATCTGGAAAATAAGATAAGGGCTTTTTCAAGACAAAGCCGCCAAATCTGAAACCCGCCTGGCCGAAGCCAGGGCCAACAGTATGACCACTTTCCACGTGAGATATTTTAATTTCACAGTCTTAAGTGGTTCGAACCAATGTGATTTCAGGAATGCCAAAACCACATTGAGATCCCAAGGTGCAACTGGGGGCACAAAAGGAGGCTGAATATGCAGAACTCCTTTGACAAAAGTCTGAACTTCAGGCAGTGAAGCCAGTTCTTTCTGGAAGAAAATCGACAGAGCCGAAATCTGGACCTTGATGGACCCCAATTTGAGGCCCAACGTCACCCCTGCTTGCAGGAAGTGTAGGAATCGACCCAGTTGAAATTCCTCCTTCGGGGCCTTCATGGCCTCACACCAAGCAACATATTTCCGCCAAATGTGGTAATAATGTCTTGCGGTGACATCCTTCCTGGCTTTGATCAGGGTAGGGATGACTTCCTCCGGAATACCCTTTTCCTTTAGGATCCGGTGTTCAACCGCCATGCCGTCAAACGCAGCCGCGGTAAGTCTTGGAACAGACAGGGTCCCTGCTGCAGCAGGTCTTGTCTGAGCGGCAGAGGCCAAGGGTCCTCTGCCAGCATCTCTTGAAGTTCCGGGTACCAAGCTCTTCTTGGCCAATCCGGAACCATGA
Source organism: Pseudophryne corroboree (assembly GCF_028390025.1). Taxonomy (NCBI): domain Eukaryota; kingdom Metazoa; phylum Chordata; class Amphibia; order Anura; family Myobatrachidae; genus Pseudophryne; species Pseudophryne corroboree. Next base: position 376,127,007 of record NC_086445.1, on the reverse strand, counting down.
GTATGGTTTTCACTCCTCGCATTCTTATTATTCTCAGCACCCTGGGTATGAGAGGTAGAGGAGGAAACACATAAACCGACTGGTACACCCACGGTGTCACTAGAGCGTCCACAGCGATCGCCTGAGTGTCCCTTGACCTGGCGCAATATCTTTTCAACTTTATGTTGAGGCGGGACGCCATCATGTCCACCCGTGGTCATTCCCAACGGTTTACCCGCATTTGGAAAACTTCTGGAAGAAGTCCCCATTCTCCCGGGTGTAGGTCGCCCATCGAAGAATCCTTGTGGCTTCTGTCTGTTTACATGGGCGACCGCCGTGATTTTGTCTGAATGGATCAGTACCGGCTGGTTTTGAAGCAGGGGCCTTGCTTGGCTTAGGGCATTGTAAATGGCCCTTAGCTCCAGAATGTGAAGAATGTGAAGCGAAATCTCCTTGGAAATTTCTTCCCTGTGTGACTGCACCCCAGCTCCGAAGGCTGGCCTCCGTGGTCACCAGGACCCAGTCCTGTATTCCGAATCTGCGGCCCTCTAGTAGATGAGCCCTCTGCAGCCACCACAGCAGCGACACCCTGTTTCTTGCCGACAGGGTTATCCGCTGTTGTATCTGTAGATGGGACCCGGGCCATTTGTCCCACAGGTCCCACTGGAACGTCCTTGCGTGGAACCTTCCGAATGGAATTATGCTTCGTACGAAGCTACCATTTTTTCCAGGACTCGTGTGCTTCCACTGGAAGAAACACTCTTTTCTGGTCTGTCTCCAGAATCATTCCCAGGAACAGAAGACATGTCGTCGGGACCAGCTGTGACTTTGGAATATTGAGAATCCAGTCGTGCTGTTGTAGCACTTCCCGAGAGAGTGCTACCCCTACTACCAACTGTTCTTTGGACCTCGCCTTTATCAGGAGATCGTCCAAGTACGGGATAATAAAAACTTCCTTCTTGCGAAGGAGTATCATCATTTCGGCCGTTACCTTGGTAAAGACCTTCGGTGCCGTGGACAACTCCAACGGCAGCGTCTGGAACTGATAGTGACAGTCCTGTACCACACATCTGAGGTACTCCTGGTGAGGAGAGTAAATGGGGACATGCAGGTACGCATCCTTGATGTCCAGGGAGACCCTGTAATCCCCCTCGTCCAGGCTCGTAATAACCGCCCTGAGCGATTCCATCTCGAACTTGAATCTTCTGATATAAAAGTTCAAGTATTTTAATTTTAAGATGGGTCTCACGGAACCGTTCTGTTTCGGTACCACAACCATTGTGGAATAGTAACCCCTTCCTTGCTGAAGGAGGGGCACCTTGACAATCACGTGTTGTGATTATAGTGTTGAATAGCCACCAACACCGCCTCCCTGGCAGAGGGAGGTGCCGGTAAGGCAGATTTTAGGAAACGGCGGGGGGAAAAACGTCTCGAACTCCAGCCTGTACCCCTGAGATACTACTTGAAGGACCCAAGGATTCATGTGAGAGAGCCCACTGGGCGCTGAAATTTCTGAGACGGGCCCCCACCGTACCCGGGTCCGCCTGAGCAGCCCCAGCGTCATGCTGTGGACTTACCGGACGCAGGGAGGACTTCTGCTCTTGGGAACTAGCTGTGCGCTGCAGCTTTTTCCTCTACCTTTGCCTCTCGGCAGAAAGGATGAGCCTCTAGCCCTCTTGCTTTTCTGGGGCCGAAAGGACTGTACTTGATGATACGGTGCTTTCCTTTGTTGTGGGGTAGCCTGTGGCAAAAAGGTCGATTTCTCAGCAGTAGCTGTGGAAACGAGATCTGAAAGACCATCCCCAAACAGTTTTACCCCCTTATAGGGCAAAACTTCCATGTGCCGATTCGAGTCGGCATCGCCTGACCATTGCCGAGTCCATAACCCCCGTCTGGCGGCAATGGACCTAGCGCTTATTTTTGATGCCAGCCGGCAAATATCCCTCTGTGCATCACGCATGTATAAGACCACGTCTTTTATATGCTCTATTGTCAGCAAAATATTGTCCCTATCCATAGTTATTTTCCGAAAGGAAATCTGACCACGCAGCGGGAGCACTGCACATCCATGCCGAAGCAATGGCTGGTCGCAATATAATGCCCGAGTGTGTGACTATATCTTTCAGGGTAACCCCCTGCTTTTTATCAGCAGGTTCCTTCAGGGCGGCCGTATCCGGAGACGGTAGTGCCACCTTTTCTGATAAGCGTGTAAGCGCTGTATCTACCCTATGGGGGTGTTTCCCAACGTGACCTATCCTCTGGCGGGAAAGGGTACGCTGCCAATAACCGTTTAGAAATTATCAATTTCTTACCGGGGGAAGACCACGCTTCCTCACACACCTCATTTAATTTCTCAGATGCAGGAAAAAATAAGAATTTACTTACCGATAATTCTATTTCTCATAGTCCGTAGTGGATGCTGGGACTCCGTAAGGACCATGGGGAATAGCGGCTCCGCAGGAGACTGGGCACAAAAGTAAAAGCTTGAACTAGCTGGTGTGCACTGGCTCCTCCCCCTATGACCCTCCTCCAAGCCTCAGTTAGGATACTGTGCCCGGACGAGCGTACATAATAAGGAAGGATATTGAATCCCGGGTAAGACTCATACCAGCCACACCAATCACACCGTACAACCTGTGATCTGAACCCAGTTAACAGTATGATAAACGAAGGAGCCTCTGAAAAGATGGCTCACAACAATAATAACCCGAATTTTGTAACAATAACTATATACAAGTATTGCAGACAATCCGCACTTGGGATGGGCGCCCAGCATCCACTACGGACTATGAGAAATAGAATTATCAGTAAGTAAATTCTTATTTTCTCTAACGTCCTAAGTGGATGCTGGGACTCCGTAAGGACCATGGGGATTATACCAAAGCTCCCAAACGGGCGGGAGAGTGCGGATGACTCTGCAGCACCGAATGAGAGAACTCCAGGTCCTCCTCAGCCAGGGTATCAAATTTGTAGAATTTAGCAAACGTGTTTGCCCCTGACCAAGTAGCTGCTCGGCAAAGTTGTAAAGCCGAGACCCCTCGGGCAGCCGCCCAAGATGAGCCCACCTTCCTTGTGGAATGGGCTTTTACAGATTTTGGCTGTGGCAGGCCTGCCACAGAATGTGCAAGCTGAATTGTACTACAAATCCAACGAGCAATCGTCTGCTTAGAAGCAGGAGCACCCAGCTTGTTGGGTGCATACAGGATAAACAGCGAGTCAGATTTCCTGACTCCAGCCGTCCTGGAAATATATATTTTCAGGGCCCTGACTACGTCCAGTAACTTGGAGTCCTCCAAGTCCCTAGTAGCCGCAGGCACCACAATAGGCTGGTTCACGTGAAACGCTGAAACCACCTTTGGGAGAAATTGAGGACGAGTCCTCAATTCTGCCCTATCCGTGTGAAAAATCAGGTAAGGGCTTTTATAAGATAAAGCCGCCAATTCTGAGACACGCCTGGCTGAAGCCAGGGCTAACAGCATTACCACCTTCCATGTGAGATATTTTAATTCCACAGTGGTGAGTGGTTCAAACCAATGTGATTTTAGGAACCCCAAAACCACATTGAGATCCCAAGGTGCCACCGGGGGCACAAAAGGAGGCTGTATATGTAGTACCCCTTTGACAAACGTCTGGACTTCAGGCACTGAAGCCAGTTCTTTTTGGAAGAAAATCGACAGGGCCGAAATTTGAACCTTAATGGACCCTAATTTTAGGCCCATAGACAGTCCTGTTTGCAGGAAATGTAGGAAGCGACCCAGTTGAAATTCCTCTGTAGGGGCCTCTTTGGCCTCACACCACGCAACATATTTTCGCCAAATGCGGTGATAATGTTTCGCGGTTATATCCTTCCTGGCCTTTATCAGGGTAGGGATGACTTCTTCTGGAATGCCTTTTTCCTTCAGGATCCGGCGTTCAACCGCCATGCCGTCAAACGCAGCCGCGGTAAGTCTTGGAACAGACAAGGTCCCTGCTGGAGCAGGTCCTTTCTTAGAGGTAGAGGCCACGGGTCCTCCGTGAGCATCTCTTGAAGTTCCGGGTACCAAGTCCTTCTTGGCCAATCCGGAACCACGAGTATAGTTCTTACTCCTCTCCTTTTTATGATTCTCAGTACTTTTGGTATGAGAGGCAGAGGAGGGAACACATACACTGACTGGTACACCCAAGGTGTTACCAGAGCGTCCACCGCTATTGCCTGAGGGTCCCTTGACCTGGCGCAATATCTGTCTAGTTTTTTGTTGAGACGGGACGCCATCATGTCCACCTTTGGTTTTTCCCAACGGTTTACCATCTCTTGGAAGACTTCTGGATGAAGTCCCCACTCCCCCGGGTGAAGGTCGTGTCTGCTGAGGAAGTCCGCTTCCCAGTTGTCCACTCCCGGAATGAACACTGCTGACAGTGCTATCACATGATTCTCCGCCCAGCGAAGAATCCTTGCAGCTTCTGCCATCGCCCTCCTGCTTCTCGTGCCGCCCTGTCTGTTTACGTGGGCGACTGACGTGATGTTGTCCGATTGGATCAATACCGCCTGACCCTGAAGCAGGGGTTTTGCTTGACTTAGGGCATTGTAAATGGCCCTTAGTTCCAGAATGTTTATATGAAGAGATGTTTCCATGCTTGACCACAAGCCCTGGAAATTTTGTCCCTGTGTGACTGCTCCCCAGCCTCTCAGGCTGGCATCTGTGGTCACCAGGATCCAATCCTGAATGCCGAATCTGCGGCCCTCTAGTAGATGAGCACTCTGCAGCCACCACAGAAGAGACACCCTTGTCCTTGGCGACAGGGTTATCCGCTGATGCATCTGAAGATGCGATCCGGACCATTTGTCCAGAAGATCCCACTGAAACGTTCTTGCATGGAATCTTCCGAATGGAAACGCTTCGTAAGAAGCCACCATTTTTCCCAGGACCCTCGTGCACTGATGCACTGACACCTGGCCTGGTTTTAGGAGATTCCTGACTAGCTCGGATAACTCCCTGGCCTTCTCCTCTGGGAGAAACACCTTTTTCTGGACTGTGTCCAGAATCATTCCTAGGAACAGGAGACGTGTCGTTGGAATCAGCTGCGATTTTGGAATATTTAGAATCCACCCGTGCTGACGTAACACTAACTGAGATAGTGCTACTCCGACTTCTAACTGTTCCCTGGACCTTGCCCTTATCAGGAGATCGTCCAAGTAAGGGATAATTAAAACGCCTTTTCTTCGAAGAAGAATCATCATTTCGGCCATTACCTTGGTAAAGACCCGAGGTGCCGTGGACAATCCAAACGGCAGCGTCTGAAACTGATAATGACAGTTTTGTACTACAAACCTGAGGTACCCTTGGAGAGAAGGGTAGATTGGGACGTGGAGATAAGCATCTTTGATGTCCAGAGACACCATATAGTCCCCTTCTTCCAGGTTTGCTATCACTGCTCTGAGTGACTCCATCTTGAATTTGAACCTCTTTATGTAAGTGTTCAAGGATTTTAGATTTAAAATTGGTCTCACCGAGCCGTCCGGCTTCGGTACCACAAACAGCGTGGAATAATACCCCTTTCCCTGTTGTAGGAGAGGTACCTTGATTATCACCTGCTGGGAATACAGCTTGTGAATGGCTTCCAAAACTGCCTCCCTGTCGGAGGGAGACTTTGGTAGAGCAGACTTCAGGAACCGGCGAGGGGGAGACGTCTCGAATTCCAGTTTGTACCCCTGTGATACTACCTGCAGAATCCAGGGGTCCACTTGCGAGAGTGAGCCCACTGCGCGTTGAAATTTTTGAGACGGGCCCCCACCGTGTCCGAGTCCGCTTGTAAAGCCCCAGCGTCATGCTGAAGACTTGGCAGAAGCAGAGGAGGGCTTCTGCTCCTGGGAAGAGGCTGCCTGGTGCAGTCTTTTTCCTCTTCCTCGGGGCAGAAATGAGTGGCCTTTTGCCCGCCTGTACTTATGGGAACGAAAGGACTGAGTTTGAAAAGACGGTGTCTTTTTCTGCTGAGAGGTGACCTGGGGTAAAAAGGTGGACTTTCCGGCCGTTGCCGTGGCCACCAGGTCCGATAGACCGGCCCCAAATAACTCCTCTGCTTTAAACGGCAATACTTCCATATGTCGTTTGGAATCCGCATCCCCTGACCACTGTCGCGTCCATAACGCTCTTCTGGCAGAAATGGACATAGCACTCACTCTTGATGCCAGGGTGCAAATATCCCTCTGTGCATCACGCATATATAGTAATGCATCCTTCAAATGCTCTATAGTTAGTAATATACTGTCCCTATCGAGGGTATCAATATTTTCAGTCAGGGAATCCGACCACGCAACTCCAGCACTGCACATCCAGGCTGATGCGATTGCTGGTCGCAGTATAACACCAGTATGTGTGTATATACCCTTCAGGATATTTTCCAGCCTTCTATCCGCTGGTTCTTTGAGGGCGGCCGTATCAGGAGACGGTAACGCTACTTGTTTAGATAAACGTGTGAGCGCTTTATCTACTCTAGGGGGTGTTTCCCAACGCGCCCTAACCTCTGGCGGGAAAGGGTATAGTGCCAATAATTTATAAGAAATTAGCACTTTATCATCGGGGGAAACCCACGCTTTATCACACACCTCATTTAATTCATCTGACTCAGGAAAAGCTACTGGTAGTTTTTTCACTCCCCACATAATACCCTTCTTTGTGGTACTTGTAGTGTCAGAAATGTTCAATGCCTCCTTCATTGCCGTGATCATGTAACGTGTGGCCCTACTGGACATTACGTTTGTCTCCTCACCGTCGACACTGGACTCAGTATCCGTGTCTGGGTCTGTGTCGACCCACTGAGGTAACGGGCGTTTTATCGCCCCTGACGGTGTCTGAGACGCCTGGACAGGCACTAATTGATTTGTCGGCTGTCTCAAGTCGTCAACAGTTTTTTGTAAAGTGCTGACATTGTCACGTAGTTCTTTAAATACAACCATCCAGTCAGGTGTCGACTCCCCAGGGGGTGACATCACTAATACAGGCAATTGCTCTGCTTCCACATCATTTTCCTCCTCATACATGTCGACACAATCGTACCGACACCCAGCACACACACAGGGAATGCTCTGATAGAGGACAGGACCCCACTAGCCCTTTGGGGAGACAGAGGGAGAGTTTGCCAGCACACACCAGAGCGCTATATATATATATATATATATATATATATATATATATATATATAGGGATAACCTTATATAAGTGTTACTCCCTTTTATAGCTGCTGTTTATAATTTAGCTGCCAATAGTGCCCCCCCTCTCTCGTTTTTACCCTGATTCTGTAGGGACTGCAGGGGAGAGTCAGGGAGCCGTCCTTCCAGCGGAACTGTGAGGGAAAATGGCGCTTGTGTGCGGAGGAGATAGGCTCCGCCCCTTCACGACGGCCTTATCTCCCGCTTTTTTCTGGAAAACTGGCAGGGGTTAAATACATCCATATAGCCCAGGAGCTATATGTGATGTATTTCTTTTGCCATCCTAAGGTATTTCTGTTTTTATTGCGTCTCAGGGCGCTCCCCCCCAGCGCCCTGCACCCTCAGTGACCGGAGTGTGAAGTGTGCTGAGAGCAATGGCGCACAGCTGCAGTGCTGTGCGCTACCTTAGTTAAAGACAGGAACGTCTTCTGCCGCCGATTTCACCGGACCTCTTCGTTCTTCTGGCTCTGTAAGGGGGCCGGCGGCGCGGCTCCGGGACCCATCCAGGCTGAACCTGTGATCGTCCCTCTGGAGCTAATGTCCAGTAGCCTAAGAAACCCCTTAGTCCCACGATGCAGTGAGCCTGTTGCCAGCAGGACTCACTGAAAATAAAAAACCTAAAATAAACTTTTACTCTAAGCAGCTCAGGAGAGCCACCTAGCATGCACCCTTCTCGTTCGGGCACAAAAATCTAACTGAGGCTTGGAGGAGGGTCATAGGGGGAGGAGCCAGTGCACACCAGCTAGTTCAAGCTTTTACTTTTGTGCCCAGTCTCCTGCGGAGCCGCTATTCCCCATGGTCCTTACGGAGTCCCAGCATCCACTTAGGACGTTAGAGAAACTACTGGTAGTTTTCTGTCACCAAACATAATACCCTTTTATGTGGTACCTGGGGTATTATCATAAATGTGTAATACATTTTTCAGTGCCTCAATCATGTAACGGGTGGACCTATTTGGAGGGTACACTAGTCTCATCGTCGTCGACACTGGAGTCGGTAACCGTGTCGACATCTGTTTCTGCCATCTAAGGTAGCGGGCGTTTTTAGAGCCCCCCATGACATTTGAGACGCTGGAACAGGCACAAGCTGAGTAGCCGGCTGTTCTGTGTCGTCGACCTTTTGTGTAAGGAGTTGACACTTTCACGTAATCCTTCCATAAGTCCAACCACACCGGTGTCGATCCCGCAGGGGGTGACATCACATTTACAGGCATTCGCTCCGCCTCCACATCATTATCCTCCTCATACATGTCGACACAGCCGTACCGACACACAGCATACACACAGGGAATGCTCTGACAGAGGACAGGACCCCACAAAGCCCTTTGGGGAGACAGAGGGAGAGTATGCCAGCACACACCAGGGCGCTATATATCACAGGGATATCACATATAAAGAGTGTTTTCCCTTATAGCTGCCTATATATATTGTATACTGCGCCTAAATTGTGCCCCCCCTCTCTTTTTAACCCTTTCTGTAGTGTATTGACTGCAGGGGAGAGCCAGGGAGCTTCCCTCCAACGGAGCTGTGAGGGGAAAATGGCGCCAGTGTGCTGAAGGAGATAGCTCCGCCCCTTTTTCGCGGACTTTCTCCCGCATTTTTATGGATTCTGGCAGGGGTTAAAAAGCACCTATATAGCCTCTGGGGCTATATATGGTGCCAGTTTTGCCAGCCAAGGTGTCAGTATTGCTGCTCAGGGCGCCCCCCCCCAGCGCCCTGCACCAATCAGTGACCGGAGTGTGAGGTGTGCATGAGGAGCAATGGCGCACAGCTGCAGTGCTGTGCGCTACCTTGGAGAAGACAGAAGTCTTCAGCCGCCGATTTTCCGGACCACCTTCTTGCTTCTGGCTCTGTAAGGGGGACGGCGGCGCGGCTCCGGGAACGGACGACAAGGTCGGGTCCTGTGTTCGATCCCTCTGGAGCTAATGGTGTCCAGTAGCCTAAGAAGCCCAAGCTACCACCACTTAGGTAGGTTCGCTTCTACTCCCCTTTGTCCCTCGATGCAGTGAGCCTGTTGCCAGCAGGTCTCACTGAAAATAAAAAACCTAACAAACACTTTCTTCCTAGGAGCTCAGGAGAGCCCCTAGTGTGCATCCAGCTCAGCCGGGCACAGTTTCACGATTCACACGATTCAAAATCCTTCCTTATTGTGTCAGCTCTTCCGGGCACAGTTCCTAACTGAGGCTTGGAGGAGGGTCATAGGGGGAGGAGCCAGTGCACACCAGATAGTCCTAAATCTTTCTTTAGATGTGCCCAGTCTCCTGCGGAGCCGTCTATTCCCCATGGTCCTTACGGAGTCCCCAGCATCCACTAGGACATCAGAGAAACACTGTCTGCTTTTTCTCCCCAAACATAAAACCCCTTTTTTTTGGTACCTGGGTTAATGTCAGAAATGTGTAACACATTTTTCATTGCCGAGATCATGCAACGGATGTTCCTAGTGGATTGTGTATATGTCTCAACCTCGTCGACACTGGAGTCAGACTCCGTGTCCACATCTGTGTCAGCCATCTGATGTAGCGGGCGTTTTTGAGCCCCTGATGGCCTTTGAGACGCCTGGGCAGGCGCGGGTTGAGAAGCCGGCTGTCCCACAGCTGTTACGTCATCCAGCCTTTTATGTAAGGAGTTGACACTGTCGGTTAATACCTTCCACCTATCCATCCACTCTGGTGTCGGCCCCACAGGGGGCGACATCACATTTATCGGCATCTGCTCCGCCTCCACATAAGCCTCCTCATCAACCATGTCGACACAGCCGTACCGACACACCGCACACACACAGGGAATGCTCTGACTGAGGACAGGACCCCACAAAGTCCTTTGGGGAGACAGAGAGAGAGTATGCCAGCACACACCAGAGCGCTATATAATGCAGGGATTCACACTACCCACAGTGATTTTTCCCTTATAGCTGCTATAATACACAGATTTGCGCCTAAATTTAGTGCCCCCCCCTCTCTTTTTAACCCTTTGAGCATGAAAACTACAGGGGAGAGCCTGGGGAGCTGTCTTCCAGCTGCACTGTGAAGAGAAAATGGCGCCAGTGTGCTGAGGGAGATAGCCCCGCCCCTTTTTCGGCTGACTTTTCTCCCGCTTTTTTATGGGTCCTGGCAGGGGTATTTTACACACATATATAGCCTCTAGGACTATATATTGTGCTTATTTTGCCAGACAAGGTGTTAATATTGCTGCTCAGGGAGCCCCCCCCCAGCGCCCTGCACCCATCAGTGACCGGAGTGTGAGGTGTGCATGAGGAGCAATGGCGCACAGCTGCAGTGCTGTGCGCTACCTTGTTGAAGACCGAAGTCTTCTGCCGCCGATTTTCAGGACCATCTTCATGCTTCTGGCTCTGTAAGGGGGACGGCGGCGCGGCTCCGGGACTGGACGATCGAGGTCGGGTCCTGTGTTCGATCCCTCTGGAGCTAATGGTGTCCAGTAGCCTAAGAAGCCCAAACTAGCTGCAAGCAGGTAGGTTCGCTTCTTCTCCCCTTAGTCCCTCGTAGCAGTGAGTCTGTTGCCAGCAGATCTCACTGAAAATAAAAAACCTAAAATATACTTTCTTTTCTAGGAGCTCAGGAGAGCCCCTAGTGTGCATCCAGCTCAGCCGGGCACAAGATTCTAACTGAGGTCTGGAGGAGGGTCATAGTGGGAGGAGCCAGTGCACACCAGGTAGTCCTAAAGCTTTCTTTAGTTGTGCCCAGTCTCCTGCGGAGCCGCTATTCCCCATGGTCCTTACGGAGTTCCCAGCATCCACTAGGACGTCAGAGAAAGTGTCAATTACTCAATTACGTACACTTCAAAAAGAAGAATATGTTAAACAGTTTCATAAAGCCCTTCTCTACCAGGAAACTGTTCTTACATGCACTCAATATGATGGTTAGAAGATGGCTGGGAGAACTAACCTGGCTTTCTAGGCACATCTGTCCTGTAACAGTTGCAGCGATGCGTTCCTGCTGTTGCTTCTGTGCCTGAAGTGAGGTCTGCTGAACAAACAGATTGTTCTCCAGAGACTCAAGTTCTTCCTGTGCGATCACAAAAACAAACATACTGTGTCAGAAACGGATTACAAAACCAATTATTATATATATATATATATATATATATATATATATATATATATATATATGAATCTGTGGTTTTCTAGAGAGGGGTTAGCCTCGGCCCGCTCCCAATCAATAAAAACCAGGCGGCACTCCAGGGAATGGTAAACTCAAATAAAATGTATTAATGAATCAAAAAATGGTGAACAAAGGCATATCTTGCCGACGTTTCAGCGCCACGCAGGACGCTTTTCTCAAGGCTATATGCAGTGCAGGAACCAAAAAACAAACAGAATGTGACACATACCTTTATGTGCTGGTGAATCATTCAGACCGCGCGTTGGGACAGCGGGCCGAGGCTAACCCCTCTCTAGAAAACCACAGATTCCTATACACCACAAGGAAGGCACCGGGGTAGTTGCTTCATGGGCAGGGAGTGCCAACCATTCCAGTTTGCTATACATATATATATATATGGGTATACCGAATAGGGGTTCAAAGCGACCTTAGGTGTTCATATGTTATCAAATAAAAAGAATAAATTATTTCTTATATAAAAATTTTTTTTATATTTTATTAATACTGGTTCACAACACTAAAAAGTATCTAAAAACAATAGGTAGCCAATAATAAATTATGATAAAATGAACTTTCTAGAACATATCCAATTTCAAAAAGGAGGGGGGAAAAATGGATATAGATTTTTTTAAAAAGAGAGAAATCTCCTCGATAAAGTGCATATAGTATGTGCAAAAAAATTCCTTAGATAAAGTGCATGCAGTACGTGCAAAATGCAAAGTTAATATTTCAAGAGTCTTAACTGATATGTCTGGAGGTCTCTGGGTAAAGGCCCAACGCGTTTCGTCTCTCAGGACTTCTTCATGAAGAAGTCCTGAGAGACGAAACGCGTTGGGCCTTTACCCAGAGACCTCCAGACATATCAGTTAAGACTCTTGAAATATTTACTTTGCATTTTGCACGTACTGCATGCACTTTATCTAAGGAATTTTTTTGCACATACTATATGCACTTTATCGAGGAGATTTCTCTCTTTTTAAAAAAATCTATATCCATTTTTCCCCCCTCCTTTTTGAAATTGGATATGTTCTAGAAAGTTCATTTTATCATAATTTATTATTGGCTACCTATTGTTTTTAGATACTTTTTAGTGTTGTGAACCAGTATTAATAAAATATAAAAAAATTTTTTATATAAGAAATAATTTATTCTTTTTATTTGATAACATATGAACACCTAAGGTCGCTTTGAACCCCTATTCGGTATACCCATTTCGTACTTGCGGCAACCTACCATTGCCGTCTTTTTAGGGGACAGCTGACGCCCAAATAATTGGGAGTGTTTTTGATTTATTTGGGAGTTGTGTTATCACAAGTGGCGCGGCACTTCCTGGCTATCATATATATATATATATATATATATATATATATATATATATATGTATGTATGTATATATCTATCTATCTATCTATCTATCTATATCCAAGCAATATTGCCAGCACTCAAATACTTCAAAACACTACTTGCCCTGGTGCCATCCTGGGTCGAATGATCCCCATATATGCAGTGTGTGGAGGGCGGCACTTAAAGGCTTTCCAATAAGAGAATAAATAACTACTGAGTCTGAAACGTTTGACGTTTCGGTGTCACCACCTTTATCAAGAACTCGAGCTCTTGATAAAGGTGGTGACACCGAAACGTTGAACGCAAGACCAGACTCAGTAGTCATTTATTCTCTTATTGGAAGGCCTTTGAGTGCCGCCCTCCACACACTGCATATATATATATATATATATATATATATATATATATATATCCATACAAAAAGCTGGGGACGCGGACGCCGGCGGGAGACAGGACTCGGTAACAGGTATTTAAGTGTTTTGTGTGTGTCTGTCTGTTGTATATTGGTGTATCCTGACGAAAGGGCTGACGCCCTGAAACATGTTGATGTAACACACCGCCAATAAAGGCGACTGCATAAGAGTCCTTGGAGTGCCGTGCTTTTTGTATGGATATATTGATTGTCTTGCACTGGGCACCAGGACCAGTTGTTACTGCAGCAAGGAGTGCCGGCTGAATTGGATCAGTATATATATATATATATATATATATCCCAAGATCCGGCACTCCACGAGAACAAGTTTATAACTTTACCGGGTGCCCTCCAGAGATCATGTCGAATGGCGTGTCTCATACAAACTTCCAACGGCGGCACTCCGGACAGGTAAATGAATTTCAAACAGACTGCATATGCAGAGTGCCGCCGTTGGAAGTTTTTTATATATATATATATATATATATATATATATATATATATATATATATATATATATATATATACATACACATACATACATATATATATATACACACATATACATTTGTAGAGGAGAGTGGATGAAGGTGCTGCGACACTACGTTTCGAAGAGACACTATCCACAAAAATATACCACCAACATGTAAAATAACATTGCTACTTTGATCCCTAGTAGTGCATAACACTTTCATCCATTAAAAAAATTAATTTTTCTGAAAATTGTTAACACCTTCATCCACTCAACTCATTTATTCAGCCACAGTATACTCTACTGTGCATTAAAAGTGCAGAAAATAGACAGTGATACAATAAGAATGGGCAGTAACAGACAAATAAGAGTATGAGGGCCCTTCTTACAAGCTTACATTATATAGAAGTAGGCTTTAATGTATTTTTATTTTCCTAGAAATGAACAGAACGTAGCATATCCATCATAAATGCTTGTAAGTCCACAAGAACTGTATGGAGTTATTACTGGACTATGTAACAAACATATCATTGGGCGGCCATTACTGGCGGCAATAACAGAGAGCGAATAGCGTGTTACAGGCTCTGGGAACCCCTGTAGTTCTACCTACATTACCACAATGACAGAACACTCTTGAATGATGAAAAATAAACATTACAGATGTTGCAGCAAGCTTTATAGGTTAGCACAGAACTAAGGTTTGGACATTTTATTTATCAGTTTGCAAATTAGGGGTTTTGGATGGTATAGAGGGTTGTAGTTGTATTATGGTTCAGTACGGATGGTGTACTGGTTGGCATTACTGCCTCACAGCACATGGGTTTGTTTCCCATCATGACCCTTACTGTGTGGCGTTTGTATATTCTCCCTGTGCTTGCGTGGGTTTCCTCCGGGTACTCGGACACTCCCACGCTCTAAAAATATACTGGTAGGTTAATTGACTAGTACATGGGCAGACAAGATGGGCCTAGTGGTTCTTATCTGCTGTCAATTTCTATGTTTCTAGAAAGGGTAAACTGTTCTTAGGTGAAACCCTGACTGCACACCTCTCTCACAGATAAAGGAAAAAACAAAACAATTTTCTTTGAAAATTGCAGACAATTGCACAGAGGTGCACTCCGTCCATCTCCCAGCTACACTAGGTAACATTTTTTCATACTTGCCAGTTTACACTTTTGCCTGTAATGTACACATCCCAATACTTATATGACCAAAATAATTATCTTGATTACCACACTTATATCTTGCCATTCACTGGCTGCAGTTTCCTCCTTCTCCGATTCCTCGCCCTGCTGCAGTACAGCATCCTGGGCATCTGCGCGGTCGTCTTCTTGGATAGTGTTTTGTAAGGGTGGGTTAGAGCTGAACATAGTGACAGCATGAGCTGAATCTACGCGGCCTGGTCTTAGTTCTGAATCCTTGGGAGATCCCATCACGTTGACCTCTTGTAAATTACTATTATCTAAATCACTCTCTACTTCAATGAAACTACCTGAGGAAAAGTAGAAAATACAAAACAAAAAACAATCATCAATAATAAAACGAAAACAATGTACTATGTTTTGAAGGAAGAGAGCCTCTGAAAAAGTGACATACTTTAAACATATTAACATCAATAGAGTTCCTGCAGTGCTCTGTAGTAGAGAGGAGCCATATCTGATAACTTCCATAGAGGGAGTGGCACATGCAGTTATTTTCATCATCTTTTAACTGTGTAGCACCACATTACACAGCACTTTCTACAGAAAATGTAAACATTCACATCAATCCAAGCCCATTGGAGCTTACAGTTAAAGGAGTCTATGTACTAAGCCTTGGAGATAAAGTGGACGGAGATACCAGCCAGTCAGCTGCTAACTGCCATGTTACAGGCTGTATTTGAAAAATGACAGGAGCTGGTTGGTGGTTTATCGCCGTCCACTTCATCTCTCTCCAAGGCTTAGTACATAGCCTTTGTCCCTTCACCCCATTCAACCACACATTTTTGAACTGTGGGAAGGTACTGACTGAACCAAAGGAAACACACTTAAAACAAAAGGAAAGCATACAAATTGGACAAAGAAAGCGCACAGTTTGTAGAACAGATGGTTCTAGCACTGTGAGGCAGCAATGCTAACTAATGTGCAATGTAGCTCTACCAGGCATACACATAGATGGAGAAAGGTTCATCTGGGTCTATAAACGTAGGCAAATACAGAGGAAAGAGGGAAATGCGCCAATCTTTCATCCAAGCTTTAATACAAACAGACCTTACCAGTTAAGAGATGAAGCAATTTAACAACAGTGATGAAATATATTGTGTAGTATTTTACATTTACAGCACGTAGAGTTGTGTAACTTTGATGGAGTGAGAAAAGCTACAAGTTGATAGGTAAACTAGGTCATACATAGGTCTTCTGACTACTAGTAGGTAATACTGCAAGAAGAACTCATAACTGTTATCTGATGATGAAAAGAGACATGCAGATTTATTTTGCCATGTAGAAATCAGCCCATCATTAAATGTCAGTTTTCATGTGTTTTGCCACTGCACATGCCCAGGAGCCATGCATACTTAAGTATGAGTGATGCCAAGTTATTTGTATTGTATCTACACTTGTAAAAACCGGGCATTAATGTGGCACAGTGCAGTAAGGAAGTGCCAATGCAACCGCAGGCCATGCAGAGTTGTAAATAAACGTCAATGCTGTTCCTGAGCGTATCATTTTTACCTAGGCTGGGGCAAGTGTGGCCAGGTGGTGACAATTTTAGAACCAAGAGTACAAACAGGGTTGGTCAGCTCGCCAATATATAGACAAGTCTGCATACAGGCGAATATACACTGTCCTTTCCATGCATGCAATGCAGGAACTTCTATGCCAGTTGCTGTGGACTCTGCACCAGGCCCCTAGCATACAAGCTATGGTTCTATGTTTTTAGTCATTTCAAATGCAATAAAACTCCCTATGCTGTTGTTAAGATAGAAACTTACCTGTATAGGAACGTATCTGTGCTGATCAGTTTTATTAATATATTGTACATACAGGCTTTTGGAAAATCTACACACACATTAGAGATTATTCTAGAAACTATTCTATATAAGGAAAATTCTACGCTGTGCAAGAAACTTCAGTAAAGCAAAGCATTGCAAATTTCAGGAGGGAAATGAAGTATAAATGGTAAAATGTTTTAAATGCACATAAATGTATTAAAGTAAAAAAGGAAAGTGATCACCAGCAGCAAAGTATGTAAGCGATAGGAAAACATTAGTTACCATCTGAGTCTGAATCCATTTCTTTATCTCTGTCGGATTCTGCTTCAGTAACAGATATACTTTCTGGAGTCATAGGAACATAAGTGATTTTTGGGACATTACTGGAAGACGGTTGTTGACTGGTGGAATTCTCCTCTTTGGGATAAATGACCTCTTGCTCCTGCAGGAGCAAAGCTGCTGAACTGCTGCCTGCTTGTACAACGGACATATTGCTTAGAAATGGTGATGCTGGTTCAGAAGCCTCAGATGGGGTGTCACTCTGTATCCCAACAGACGTTGAAGGTTGAAGAATAGTTTCCGTTTTGCAGGGAGCCAACTCAGCATGAGGATTTTTACAGGATTCAAGACCAGAGTTCTCCGTTTCAGCACTATTCAGAATGGTCATATCTATATTTGTGGATACATGAGATTTGTTGCTTTCCAAGACCGGACGCAGCATTAGGGGAGAAGCTGCAGCACCACAACTTGAAATACTTTGCAAAGATGACTTAACAGATATATCCTGAGAATGGAAGAGATTTCTCTTAACTACATTCAAATCCTCACCTCCAACTTTTGATGTATTGGATTTGTGAAGTGGTTCACTCTGTGTAACAGGGACAGAACTTCTACTGATTGATTTATCATTCTGAACAATTGTCTGAATATGGGTGGGACTAGGTGAGATTTCAATGCTGGTTAGAGATACAATGGGGCCAATACTTGCTCCAGTCTCACTAGCCAAGACCTGATCCTCCTCATCTGAATTACTGATAATCAGCACCTTGGCTTTAGGTAGTTCTTTCTGGAACTTGTCATTTTTATCACTTAGATCAACTGACCTTTTCTTGCTCACCCCTACTTCATCTTCAGCAAGAGCCTGTTGTATTGCATGAAGGGTTCTGGGTGACACATTACCATCTACTGCGCAGAGAGACTCCGAGGGTAACAGGGAGCTGTGTGTTACTTTGTTACGATTCTCCTCATCCGAGCTGTTCTGCTCCATTGCTTCCTGTATAGCAAAAAGTGTTCTTGGGGAGGGTGGCGCAGCATCTGGGACACGATCTTTTACCTTCTTAGACTTATGAGCAGATGCCAACTTTAAATCAAGGTAGGTTTTTGGCATTACAGCACTAGAACTTGAGGGCATGTCTTGTTCAGAGATCTCTTCTTTTTTATCCTCCGTTTTTGACTGAATTCCTAAAAAAGAAAAAAAAAATCACTATAGCTTAATGATTACCTATGTGGCAGAAGATGGTTATGCAAGCTTAATTAGGTTATGGTGGAAAAGGGTAGTGGTGGTGAAAACAGGACTATGGTACTTACCAGTAAAATCTTTCACCGATTCCATGGGGGACACTGGAGAACAACAAGTCTTCAATTATTTGAACATGGCTCCCCACCCCCCTCACCACCTCTATACCTCACCTGACCTCTGTTAAGCTTAACCAAGCCCAAGGAGAGAAGCAAAGGAGAGAGTAAAAAAAGGAAGAAAAACCTCCCTGAACAAAGTATCAGAACAGAGCAAACAATAAACCAAACAGAACGCAATAATTCACAGGAAAAGCTAGAGGAGCGTCCAGTGTCTTCATGGAGTTGGAGAAAGGGATTTTAATGCCAAGTACAAAAATGCTGGGGATGTCCCAAAGCAGTAAACACAGAAGGGAGCCTCCTTGGACACAAAGGTGTCAAACTGGTACAATTTAACAAAAGTGTGCGTGGTTGCCCTACACAGCTGAGTATCACAGGCCCCATGACACACAGCCCAACTGACCGAGTGGAATGCCATGACCCTGACCCTGGAAGGCACCCGGCTAGCCCTAAGCAAGGTTAGTCTGACAAATGACCACACTTAGAAGCAACCAGTGTCACGTTGGCTATGTCAGCCAATGCTTCTTATGGGAACCAAATGACAAATAAGTCCTCTGTTTTATGTAAACCTGACGCTCGGCTACTGTAAGGAGCATGTACAGTATCCAAGGAATGCAACAATTTTAACGGGAGAAAATGCTCGTATAAGCGCTTAATAGTAGGTAAATGAATAATACATTCCTTATATATCCACAATGAGGAATAAAAGGAGTAATTGAAGAGCAGGAAACACTGGTGGAGCAACTATTGGGCCCGAGTAAAGAAATCTTTTGAGGCTTGTCTCCTCCCCTCTCTCAAGTGAGTTGGGTACGCATTCTTTCACAAAACGTTGGGTAGATGTCGCATGTGATATTATTATTTGATACACATTCTGTGAGATACTATTGCGAGTCTGGGATCCCCTGGTGAAGGGTATACGAGATCTAGGATAAAGAAACTGCTACGTGTACAGTGTATGATACTCTATTGTGAGTTGGGGTATGAACTACAGATTCTCAAAATTTCCTTCTTCGTGGGTCCAGTGGGCTATATGTATCGGAATAGACTTTAAGCATTTCTACACATTTTGTGTTTTTTCTGTTTTTCATACATTGGGACTGGAGTGGAATCAATTTCTACCACAATATTGAAGGAGGAGGAATCATTTACCTACTATTAAGCGTTTATACGAGTATTTTCTCCCGTTAAAATTGTTGTATTTGTTTTGTTTGGGTGTGGTGACACCCTTGAGGGGGATTATATATGTTAAAGCTGCTTTTTTCTTGCGCACATCTCTAAGATAACTTCCAAGGAATGACCTGAAGACAACTCCAATGAAGAACTACTGCAAGAAAGCACTTGAACCACAACAGGTTGATTGATGTGGAACTTGGAGACGACCTTCAGCAAGAAAGAAGGTTTTGTACAGAGCTTTGCCCTGTCATCATGAACAATAAGCTATGGCGAAGGAAAGGTTAACTGCACTTGGCTGTGACACTCCTGACTGAGGCAATCACTGGGAAAGAGACAGTCTTCCAAGTCAGATACCTGAGGTCTATCGAGTGAATCGGTTCAAACAGATCAAATTTCAAAAACTCAAGGACCGAAATCTGATACCACGGTGCTCCAAGGAAGGAAGAACTGGGTGTTGTAGACAGGTGACCACATGCATAAACAGAACTTCAGGAAGTAAGGCCAGTAGATGCTGGAAAAATACAGACAGCGCTGACACCTGTACCTTCAAGTATTCACAAACCAGCATCCATCCTTGCCTGGAGGAACAAAAGAAGATGGGAAAGATAAATGAAAGGCGGAAATTCATTCCTCTCGCACCAAGATACATGAGGTTACCATATGCAGTAGTAATGCTGAGCAGAGACTGGTTTACGAGCCTTCAGTATCATTGGGGTAACAGCCTCAAGAATACCCTTTGCCTTTAGGATGGCCGCTACACAGTTAACTTCAATGTAAGGATGGGTGGCTGAACGGCTCTTGTTGTAGGTGTCTGGACAATCCTTTGTAGATGTCTGAAGAATAGGCCAAGGGGTGTCGATCAGAAGACCCTGGAGGCCTGAGTACCGATGTGGCTCTCTGAGTCCCATGCATCGTGCAGAGTTTTTATTAATTCCAGAAGGAATGGTTTACTGCAGTGATATTTTCCTGGTATATACTTTCTACCAACAAAGTATTATAGACTTGGACACCAGAAAACAAAAAACATTTGTGGTATAGAAACAGTTCACGTACTTGAATGAATGTAAAGATCTCATGCGTCACATAGAGAACCACCCATTACTCATTCTCGCTTGATATGTTTCAGAACCTGAGGCAGAAGCTGAAACAGTAAGCAAGTTGAAATGTCCATGGAACGGTTAGTATGTCTGCTGCAGGAACTCCCAGGTCTCCCATTCTGGAGCAATAAAGACTAATCTTGTGGCTGAGCCGAGACGCAATACAATCTACGCTGTGCAAACCCACCTCGCTTTCAGATCTTGGAAGATGTCTAGTTAAAGGAACTACTCTATGGGATAAAGATCTGGATGGCTGAGGTAATCTGCCTCAAAACTTTAGCGTGGCTTTCTGCACACCTCAGGATGCATGCCATCTCCTGCATGGAAAACGGACTCTCTGTGACTCAGACATGGTGCTGTCTGACTGGACCTTCACCAGACACCGGTGCAGATGCTGTTGAGCTGCTGACAAAACATTGAAAAGTGCCCTGAGTTCAAGGACACTGACGGGCAGCGACAACTCCTGACGACCAAACACCTTAACACTGATAATATTGAACCACAGCTTCCCAGCACTGGAGTTTGGCATACATGGTGACTAGAGTCCAGTCCAAGATCGTGAACGGGCAACCGATTCAGAGAAGTTTGGAATCCAGCCACCACAGTAGGGACGGTCATTCCTGAGGAGTTGAATGACCTGAGACAAGTAGGAGGAGGGGAAAGAACAGCGCAAATTGGATAGCAGGTCCAATTGAAGATCCGTGGAATGGAACCTGCCAAAAGGGACGACCTCAAAGGACTTTCTTAACGCATGCATCAATGGACCTATACTGCACATCTTCTCTGGAAGGACATGTCCAACAGCAGGAAAAGCAGTTACTAAGATGGGGTCAGATGGGACTTATTGAAATTCACAACCGTGTGATATGAAAAACTGATAAGTCAGAAGGACATAGTAAAGGATCCCTGAATACAATGCCTTTATCATGAGGTCATTAAGGTAAGGGACGATATTACTCCCAACAACGGAAGGTGAACCACCATTACCGCTATCATCTTGGTAAAGACCCAAATAGGTAGTGGTCATCCCATATTACGAACTGAAGTGAAGATTGGTGAGGTTCCCAGTTAGGAATGTGGAGAGTAGGCATCCCAAATATCCACAACATATACCTGAAACTTCCCCTGTTTCATTCCCGCAATCACCGAGCCCTGGGATTCAATTTTGAATTTCTGGAACTGTAAATGAATGTTCAGAGGTTTGAGATTCAGTTTGTTTTGCAAGAGCCAACCAGTTTCGGTACCACAAACAGGCTTGACTAAAACCCCTTTGATTTCTGGCCCATCGGGAATGGAAACAGGAATGGGACTCTTCCCCTCACATCACCCAACAGAAATCAGATTCTTCAGCACCGCTTTCAAGGCCAAACATTTTTTTGTAACAATATCATTTTTTTTAATACAATGCTTTGTATTGGAATTTTTGGAATTACAACATACAAATTAACATGTAACTTCCTATCAAACATTGAATAACACTGCATGTAACAATGTATTATTAAGCAGATCAATAAAAAATAAAATTTACCAAACATCTTCGATGGTCATTGCAATTTATGAATACTAACATGGGATATGCATGTACATGAGGCAAATCAGAGTCACTGTAATATATGTTTCATAGCTAGATATGTGCCAACCTCCCAAGCCAATCCTCTTATGAGAATAGCAGAGTATAAAAACCATGACAATGGTAATATAGCCAAGTCTGGATCTCACCTTGTTGCATGAACGGTGAGTTTAACCATCTATCCAATATTTTATAGTATTTATTTTCTGCTTGTCTGGATATATAGACACATTTTTCTTGTCTAACAACCTTGTTTGTTAAAGACAGCCATGTTCCAATCTTAGGTCCGTTAGAGGACAACCAAGACCTGGCTATACAAGCTTTTACCAGCGTACATAAATTAATAACAACGAGTATTCTTATCAAGAATATTATCATCAAAAGCAGCCAATACACACAGTGATTGAGTACAAGTATCCAGGGGAACACCAGTTCAGGCAATAATCCGAGTGGTTTCTATCCAAAATAAACTAATCAAGGGACATGACCAGAGTAAGTGCCAAAGTGTACCCTACAATGAGTTACACTTAGGACATCTAGAATCCTCCCTACCTCCGAATCTAAGTAGGAGCTCGGGTGTCTGATATACTCTATGAAATATAAAAAGCTGGATTTGCTGAAACCTTGAAGAGACATGGGGACCATTCAAGGCAGCATCCCAGTTTTCCTGGGACAGAGGACCCAAGTCAGCCTCCCACTGTACCCAGAGGTGTGTCAATTCGTCCCTGTGATGTGATGCAAGCAGATTAGAATATATCTGGGAAAATAAGATTTTACTCACCGGTAAATCTATTTCTCGTAGTCCGTAGTGGATGCTGGGGACTCCGTAAGGACCATGGGGATTAGCGGCTCCGCAGGAGACTGGGCACAACTAAAGAAAGCTTTAGGACTACCTGGTGTGCACTGGCTCCTCCCACTAAGACCCTCCTCCAGACCTCAGTTAGGATACTGTGCCCGGAAGAGCTGACACAAATAGGTAGGATTTTGAATCCCGGGTAAGACTCATACCAGCCACACCAATCACACCGTATAACTCGTGATACAATACCCAGTTAACAGTATGATAACAACTGAGCCTCTCAATAGATGGCTCAACAATAACCCTTTAGTTAGGCAATAACTATATACAAGTATTGCAGACAATCCGCACTTGGGATGGGCGCCCAGCATCCACTACGGACTACGAGAAATAGATTTACCGGTGAGTAAAATCTTATTTTCTCTAACGTCCTAAGTGGATGCTGGAGACTCCGTAAGGACCATGGGGTTATACCAAAGCTCCCAAATGGGCGGGAGAGTGCGGATGACTCTGCAGCACCGAATGAGCAAACTCTAGGTCCTCCTCAGCCAGGGTATCAAACTTGTAGACTCTTGCAAGAGTGTTTGACCCCGACTAAGTAACAGCTCGGCAAATTTGTAAAGCAGAGACCCCTCGGGCAGCCGCCCAAGAAGAGCCCACTTTCCTCGTGGAATGGGCTTTTACAGATTTAGGGTGCGGCAGTCCAGCCGCAGAATGTGCAAGTTGAATCGTGCTACAGATCCAGCGAGCAAAAGTCTGCTTAGAAGCAGGAGCACCCAGCTTGTTGGGTGCATACAGGATAAATAGCGAGTCAGTCTTTCTGACTCCAGCCGTCCTGGAAACATATATTTTTCAGGGCCCTGACTACGTCCAGAAAACTTGGAATCCTCCAAGTCCCAAGTAGCCGCAGGCACCACAATAGGTTGGTTCACATGAAAAACTGATACCACCTTAGGAAGGAATTGGGAACGAGTCCTCAATTCCGCCTTATCCATATAAAATACAGATAAGGGCTTTTGCATGACAAAACCGCCAATTCTGATACACGCCTGGCCGACGCCAAGGCCCACAGCATGACCACTTTCCACGTGAGGTATTGTAGCTCCACGGATTTAAGTGGCTCAACTCAATACGACTTCAGGAAATCCAACACTACGTTGAGATCCCACGGTGCCACTGGAGGCACAAACGGGGGCTGACTATGCAGCACTCCCTTAACAAAAGTCCGAACTTCAGGCAGTGAAGCCAGTTCTATTTTGGAAGAAAATCGATCGAGCCGAAATCTGGACCTTCATGGAACCCAATTTTAGGCCCATAGTCACCTCTGACTGTCGGAAGTGCAGAAATCGACCTATCTGAAATCTCTCCTTTGGGGCCTTCCTGGCCTCACAGCACGCAACATATTTCCACCATATGCGGTGATAATGGTTTGCGTTCACTTCTTTCCTAGCTTTAAATAGCGTAGGGATAACTTCCTCCGGAATGCCCTTTTCCTTCAGGATCCGGCGTTCAACCGCCATGCCGTCAAACGCAGCCGCGGTACGTCTTGGAACAGACAGGCCCCCTGCTGCAGCAGGTCCTGTCTGAGCGGCAGAGGCCATGGGTCCTCTGAGATCATTTCTTGGAGTTCTGGTTACCAAGCTCTTCTTGGCCAACCCGGAACAATGAGTATAGTTCTTACTCCTCTCCTTCTAATTATTCTCATTACCCTGGGTAAGAGAGGCAGAGAAGGGAACACATACACCGACTGGTACACCCACGGTGTTACCAGAGCGTCCACAGCTATCGCCTGAGGGTCCCTTGACCTGGCGCAATATCTTTGTAGCTTTTTGTTGAGGCGGGACGCCATCATGTCCACCTGTGGCCTTTCCCAACGGTGTACAATCATTTGGAAAACTTCTGGATGAAGTCCCCACTCTCCCGGGTGGAGGTCGTGTCTTCTGAGAAAGTCTGCTTCTCAGTTGTCCACTCCGGGAATGAACACTGCTGACAGTGCTAACACATGATTTTCCGCCCATCGGAGAATCCTTGTGGCTTCTGCCATCACCATCCTGCTTCTTGTGCCGCCCTGTCGGTTTACATGAGCGACCGCCGTGATGTTGTCTGACTGGATCAGCACCGGCCGGTGTTGAAGCAGGTTCTAGCCTGACTTAGGGCATTGTAAATGGCCCTTAGTTCCAGAATATTTATGTGTAGGGAAGTCTCCTGACTTTTCCATAGCCTTGGAAGTTTCTTCCCTGTGTGACTGCCCCCCAGCCTTGAAGGCTGGCATCCGTGGTAACCAGGACCCAGTCCTGTATGCCGAATCTGCGGCCCCCTAGAAGATGAGCACTCTGCAGCCACCACAACAGCGACACCCTGGCCCTTGGAGACAGGGTTATCCGCCGATGCATCTGAAGATGCGACCCGGACCACTTGTCCAACAGATCCCACTGGAAAATCCTTGCATGGGACCTGGCGAATGGAATTTCTTCGTAAGAAGCTACCATCCTTCCCAGGGCTCGCGTGCATTGATGCACCGACACCTGTATACGTATTAGGAGGTCTCTGTCTAGAGACGACAACTCCTTGGACTTCTCCTCCGGGAGAAACCCTTTTTATCCTGTTCTGTGTCCAGAACCATACCCCGGAACAGTAGACGCGTCGTAGGAACCAGCTGCGACTTTGGAATATTCAGAATCCAGCCGTGCTGTTGTAGCACTTCCCGAGATAGTGCTACTCCGCCGAACAACTGCTCCCTGGACCTCGCCTTTAAAAGGAGATCGTCCAAGTACGGGATAATTATTTCGCCCATTACCTTGGTAAATACCTCTGTGCCGGGGACCGACCAACGGCAACGTCTGGAATTGGTAATGACAATCCTGTACCACAATTTTGAGGTACTCCTGGTGAAGAGGGTAAATAGGGACATGCAGGTAAGCATCCTTGATGTCCAGTGATACCATGAAATTCTCCAGGCTTGCAATAATCGCCCTGAGCGATTCCATTTTGAACTTGAACCTTCGTATATAAGTGTTCAAGACCTTCAATTTTAGAATGGGTCTCACCGAACCGTCTGGTTTCGGTACCACAACATTTTGGAATAGTAACCCCGGCCTTGTTGAAGGAGGGGTACCTTGATTTCACCTGCTGGAAGTACAGCTTGTGAATTTCCGCCAGTACTACCTTTCTCCGAGGGCAGCAGGCAAGGCTGATGTGAGGTAACGGCGAGGGGGAGTCGCCTCGAACTCCAGCCTGTATCCCTGTGATACTATTTGCAGAACCTAGGGATCCACCTGTGGGCAAGCCCACTGGTCCCTGAAGTTCCCGAGACGCGCCCCTACCGCACCTGTCTCCACCTGTGGAGCCCCAATGTCATGCGGTGGACTCAGAGGAAGCGGGGGAAGATTTTTGATCCTGGGAACTGGCTGCTGGTGCAGCTTTTTCCTTCTTCCCTTGTCTCTGTGCAGAAAGGAAGCGCCTTTGACCCGCTTGCTTTTCTGAAGCCGAAAGGACTGTACCTGAAAATACAGTGCTTTCTTAGGCTGTGAGGAAACCTGAGGTAAAAAATTTTCTTCCCAGCTGTTGCTGTGGATACGAGGTCCAAGAGACCATCCCCAAACAATTCCTCACCCTTATAAGGCAGAATCTCCATGTGCCTTTTATAGGCAGCATCACCTGTCCACTGCCGGGTTTCTAATACCCTCCTGGCAGAATGGACATTGCATTAATTCTGGATGCCAGCCGGCAAATATCCCTCTGTGCATCCTTTATATCTAAGACGACGTCTTTAATATGCTCTATGTTAGCAAACTATTATCCCTGTCTTAGAGTTTTAATATTATCTGACTGGGTATCAGACCACGCTGCAGCAGCACTATTTATGCTGAGGCAATTGCAGGTCTCAGTATATAACCTGAGTGTGTATATACAGACTTCAGGATAGCCTCCTGCTTTTTATCAGCAGGCTCCTTCAAGGTGGCCGTATCCTAAGACGGCAGTGCCACCTTTTTTGACAAACGTGTGAGCGCCTTATCCACCCTAAGGGATATCTCCCAACGTGACCTATCCTCTGGCGGGAAAGGGTACGCCATCAGTAACTTTTTAGAAATTACCAGTTTCTTATCGGGGGAACCACGCTACTTTACACACTTCATTCATTCATCTGATGGGGGAACAAAACACTGGCTGCTTTTTCTCCCCAAAAATAAAACCCCTTTTATGTGGTACTTGGGTTCATGTCAGAAATGCGTAACACATTTTTCATTGCCGAGATCATGTAACGGATGTTCCTAGTGGATTGTGTATATGTCTCAACCTCGTCGACACTGGAGTCAGACTCCGTGTCGACATCTGTGTCTGCCATCTGAGGTAACGGGCGATTTTTTGAGCCCCTGATGGCCTTTGAGACGCCTGGGCAGGCGCGGGCTGAGAAGCCGGCTGTCCCACCGCTGTTTTACGTCATCCAGCCTTCTATGTAAGGAGTTGACATTGTCGGTTAATACCTTCCACCTATCCATCCACTCTGGTGTCGGCCCCACAGGGGGCGACATCCCATTTATCGGCCTCTGCTCCACCTCCACGTAACCTTCCTCATCCCACATGTCGACACAGCCGTACCGACACACAGCACACACACAGGGAATGCTCTGACTGAGGACAGGACCCCACAGAGTCCTTTGGGGAGACAGAGAGAGAGAGTATGCCAGCACACACCAGAGCGCTATATAATGCAGGGATTAACACTATAACTGAGTGATTTTTCCCCCAATAGCTGCTTGTATAAACAATATTGCGCCTAAATTTTGTGCCCCCCTTAGTCCCTCGCTGCAGTGAGTCTGTTGCCAGCAGATCTCACTGTAAAATAAAAAACCTAAAATATACTTTCTTTCTAGGAGCTCAGGAGAGCCCCTAGTGTGCATCCAGCTCAGCCGGGCACAAGAATCTAACGGAGGTCTGGAGGAGGGTCTTAGTGGGAGGAGCCAGTGCACACCAGGTAGTCCTAAAGCTTTCTTTAGTTGTGCCCAGTCTCCTGCGGAGCCGCTAATCCCCATGGTCCTTACGGAGTCCCCAGCATCCACTTAGGACGTTAGAGAAAATAGGATTTTGGTACTTACCAGGTAAATCCTTTTCTTTGAATCCATAGGGGGCACTGGAGTACTCTTGGGGATATGGACGGTTCCGCAGGAACAAGGCACTGAATAAATTAAAATTTGGAACTACTCCTCCCCTCCATATCCCAGAGTACCTCAGTGTTTTTTTACTGAGCCGAACAGGAGCTATAGAGAGGTTGACAATGGAGAATTACATATAACGAAACGGACAACAATAAAGTTGACACATAACGTTACTGACAACTAACAGTTGACACCATAACCGATAGAACTTAATAATTTGAACCAGTCGGTGAGAGTGTGTTACCATAAGATTCTCTGAACTTACCACAAACCAGGTAAAACTGCTCTGGGTGGGCGTCCAGTACCCCCTATGGATTCAGTAAGTACCAAAATCCTATTTTCTTTTTCATCCACTAGGGGTCACTGGAGTACTCTTGGGACGTACCAAAGTTTCCCCCGTGGGCGGGAGAGCTGTTTGGCACCTGTAACACTAGGCGGCCAAAGCTAGATGCTGATGCCGCAAAAGTATCAAACTTGTAAAAGCGCACAAAAGTGTGCACTGAAGACCATGTAGCCGCACGGCAAAGCTGTGTCGTAGAAGCTCCACGACCAGCTGCCCATGACGTTCCCACAGAATGTGTGGAATGAGCTGTTACTGATGTAGGTGGCTGTAATCTAGCATGAAGGTAAGCCTGACGTATGGTCAGTTTTATCCACCTGGATAAGGTCTGCTTAGAAGCTGGCCAACCCATCTTGGCAGCATCGTAGAGAACAAACAACGTATCCGTCTTACGAACTGTAGACGTTCGGGATACATAAACTCGTAGTGCGCGTACCACATCCAAGGTTCCAGAATCTCCTGTTAACACAGGAACTACTATTGGTTGATTGATGTGAAAAGAGGACACTACTTTTGGTAGGAAAGCGGGATTCGTCCGAAGTTCCGCTCTGTCATCATGAAACACTAAATACGGTGGCTTGCATGACAAGGCACCCAAATCTGAAACACGCCTTGCCTAAGCTAAGGCTAGGAGAAAAATGTTTTCCAAGTGAGAAACTTAATATCCACTTGTTGTAAGGGTTCGAAATATAAAGACTGTAAGAAATCTAAAACCAGATTCAAGTCCCATGGCGCAGTAGGTGGAGTGAATGGAGGCTGTACTCTGAGGACACCTTGCAGAAAAGTGTGTACCCACAGCAATAGAGCCAATCTTCTTTGAAAGTAAATTGACAACGCAGATATCTGCACTTTTAGTGTGGATAAACGCAGACCTCCATCTAACCCCATCTGTAGAAATAACAAAAGACGGGATAACTTGAAAGATGAAGTTGGAAACTTCCTAGCTTCACACCAACCTATATAGGCACGCCAAATTCTAATAATGAGCTGCCGTAACCGGCTTCCTAGCTCGCAACATGGTTGGTATAACCGATTCTGGAATGCCCTCTCTTCTTAAGAGGGCTGTCTCAACAGCCACCCCGTCAAACGCAGCCGCGCTAAATCGGGGTAAAGGAACGGACCCTGTTGTAACAGGTCCGGACGTAGTGGGAGCGGCCAAGGATCGTCTGCGAGTAGTCCGCGGAGATCCGAGAACCAAGCTCTCCGAGGCCAATGAGGCGCCACTAGTATGACTGTGACGGACTCTTTTGATCCGTTTTAGCAACAGAGGGAGCAGCGGAAACGGTGGAAACAGATACACGAGGCTGTACGGCCACGTGATTGTGAGAGCATCCACCGCCACTGCCTTTGGATCTCTCGTTCTGGACACGTACTGGGACGTTTGGTGATTGTGGCGAGATGCCATCAGGTCCACTTGAGGCTAACCCCACCTCTGGATTTAATGCCCATTCTCCTGGATGAAAATCCCGACGGCTGAGATAATCCGCCTCCCAGTTGTCCACTCCCAGAATGAATACTGCCGACAATATCACTTGGTGATACTCGGCCCAATTGAGGATTCGAGCTACTTCCCGCATTGCCATGTGGCTTTTCGTTCCTCCTTGTTTGTTGATGTATGCGACCGCCGTCGCATTGTCTGACTGCACCTGTACAGTCTGAGCCCGAAGCATGTGCACTGCTTGTCGTAGCGCATTGTAAATTGGCCGGAGTTCCAGGACATTTATAGACAGCAATCTTTCGTGGTCCGCCCAGAGACCCTGGAGCTGATAATTTTGAACTACAGCTCCCCAACCTCTGAGACTCGCGTCCGCCGTGAGAATTATCCAATTCCAGGCGCCGAACCGTTTCCCTGCAGTTAGATTCTGTACTTTGAGCCACCAGAGTAGAGACACTCTGGCCCGAGGAGACAACCTCACCCTGCAGTGAATCTGCAGATGCGAGCCCGACCACTGTGCGAGCACATCCAGTTGAAAAGGACGTGAGTGAAGTCTTCCGAACTGAAGCGCTTCGAAAGCCGCCACCATTGTGCCAAAGAGGCGAATGCACAGATGAACCGAGACTGTGCGTGGCTTGAGCACTAATTGTACCAGATGACGAATGACCTGTACTTTCTGTTCTGGTAGGTAAATTCTTTGATTTACCGTATCGAGAATCATACCTAGGAATTGAAGTAGTTGAGACGGAATTAGATGTGATGTCTTGAAATTGACAATCCAACCGTGGTGAACCAGTACATTGTATGTTAGCAACGCCTGTTGGAGGAGGATTTGTTGAGACAGTGCTTTGAATAGCAAATCGTCTAAGTACGGAACTATTATCACTCCCAGGGATCTGAGATGAGCTATCATCACAGACATCACCTTGGTGAATACCCGAGGCGCTGACGAGAGGCCAAACGGTAAAGCCTGAAACTGGTAATGGTTCTGCCGTATTGCAAACCGCAAGAACCTCTGATGAGGTGGCCAAATCGGAATGTGTAAGTACGCATCCTTGAGATCCAGTGCAATCATGAATTCCTGTGGCTCTAGACCTGCAATTACTGACCGCAGAGATTCCATCTTGAATCTGTAGTAAGTGACGTACTGATTGAGACCCTTTAAGTTCAATATTGGCCTGACCGAGCCATCCGGCTTTGGTACCACAAACAGACTGAAATAATAACCCTGACCCTGTTGATGTACAGGGACCGGAATCAAAACTGCTGCATCCAGCAGAGACTGAATGGCAATCTGCAGAACCGCCTTCCTGTCGTCCGACACAGGCAGTCCTGTCTTGAAAAACCGCATTGGCGGGAGACAGTCAAACTCTATTTTGTAACCTTTTAAGACTAAATTGCGCATCCACCCATCTGTGGATGTCTGAAGCCACGCCAACTGGAACGTCTGAAGGCGTGCTCCCACAATTGGAGATCCGAGATGGGCTGGGAGCCCGTCATGCCACTGGCTTGCCGGTGACCTTAGAGTCCTGACGAATGGTGTTGGTTTGTTGGAAACCACGTCCCCGACCTCGTCTACCAGGTGTGGCCGTTCCTCTGCGACGCCCGCGAAAGGACTGGGGTCTAAAGGATTTGAACGCAGGTCAAGAATACCTCCTTCTAGGTACTGTTGGAGGCAATGGTAAGAAAACAGACTTTCCTCCCGTGGCCTCAGAAATCCATTTGTCCAATTCAGGACCAAACAACTTCTCGCCACCGTAAGGTAACGCTTCTATACCTCTTTTGACCTCCGCCTCCGCTTGCCAAGAACGCAGCCAGAGCGCTCGTCGTGCTGTAACTAGCGATGATGAAAGGCGAGAAGTGAGCTGACAGACGTCAGTAGAAGCATAGATAATCAGCAGCTTCCCAGATTTGATCAGCGAGAAGTATAAGGTGATCATCACTTAAGGCAGACTTGAGTTCTGTTATCCATACCATTAGCGCCTTAGTTACCCAAATGCCAACCAACCCAGGTCTAAGCAACACCCCTGCTGCTATATACATGGACTTTAGCATAGCTTCTATTTTACGGTCCGAAGGGTCCTTAAGCGTAGTAGCAGTTGGTACTGGTATGGTTAATTTCTTTGTAAGTTTAGACACAGACGAATCCACCAATGGCGGATTCTCCCATGTAGCTGTTACAGACTCTGGAAATGAGTAACTAGACTTAAATCTGTGAGGTATAGAAAACCGTTTATCCGGATTCTTTCGTGTTTCTAGTAACATCTTATTAAGAGATTCCGAAACAGGAACACACATTGGAGTTCTCTGTCGTTTAGTAAAGACGACCTCATCATTTGTCAGAGGCTCCTCAGTTTCTGTAAATTTCAGAGACTGACGCACCGCTCTGATGAGATTATCAATGCCCGGACTGTCAAAATCGTCACCATCTGACTGCTGGTCTACTTCGCCCTCCTCACCCTCATCTTGCGCAGTGAGGTCTGGCATAGAATCGTCAGAAGCAACATAGAAGAAACCGGTAAATTATAAGACAAATGAAACTTATCCCTTCTACCTAAAGAGGATTTGGACTTTTGGTAAGGCTGAGACCCCTCCGGTAGTTCTAGTGGTCTCACCCTAGACTCCGATCTTGCCGCCTCCCGCTCTTGCCGAGTGGCGGCCAATTTTGATTGCAATCCAGCCAGGACATCTACTAGCATAGCCCATGGAGGGTCCGGGGTTGAAATTGGCTTTGAACCCGGAGCGGAAATTGTATTTGTAGCAGAATTCACCAAACATACTGTACATGTGGTAGATCCATCCGGTAACACACTGTTACAGACCTTGCAGTGAAACGGCTTTTTAGTTTTTGCTGGTGTCTTACTCATTATGCCGACAGACAATACAAAGACAGACAACTTGCGCGACTCAGTAAATAGCACTAAGGTGTCTCTATAAATATATATTTGGCCAAGTGCAGTGCACGCCAGCAATATGAAATCTGATCCCAAAATACCCCTACGACCCTGCGCCTTCAATGGAGTAGAGATGTAGTACAGGAAATTGCTCCGTGTACCGCTCTCTATTACACGGAGCCGGGCTTACATATGCTGAAGAGGGAGCCGGGAAGCAACAGCGGGAGCAGGGGAGCGCGCTGCATAGAGCCGTGGAGTGGCCTATGCATGAAGAACGTGGCCGGCACGGCTCAGTGAGCGGCGGGAGGCAGCCGTAATCAGGTAGCGGCGGCGGGCGCTGGAAGCGGCGGCGGGAAGCAGCGGCGGGCGGCTCGCACACACACAGTGTCCCCACACAGCGGGGCGGCAGCGTGAGCTGACTGCCCCGTCCCAACATACCTGGACCCTGTGGTGAGGGCTAT
This sequence comes from Pseudophryne corroboree, assembly GCF_028390025.1. Classification (NCBI taxonomy): domain Eukaryota; kingdom Metazoa; phylum Chordata; class Amphibia; order Anura; family Myobatrachidae; genus Pseudophryne; species Pseudophryne corroboree. The sequence continues at coordinate 376,093,969 of NC_086445.1, read as the reverse complement.
GGCAGGGCTTCTTCTGTAACCTCCGTCCAGCCTTTCCTGCAGGTAGTCCTGCACGTGGTTGTGAGGGAGCTCTTTCAGAGAGGCCCAACACGCCACAGCTGCTTGTAGCAGCTTCCACTATCCCGGACCCACGCCTATTGGAAGGGGGGAAGGGATGTGGAACAGTTGAAAAAATAAAAAAATAAAAAAAATAATCCAATAAGTGTGGATCAGCTCCACACAAGCCTTGCTACTGTGAGCACCGAAAAAACACTGAGGTACTCTGGGATATGGAGGGGAGGAGTAGTTCCAAATTTTAATTTATTCAGTGCCTTGTTCCTGCGGAACCGTCCATATCCCCAAGAGTACTCCAGTGACCCCTAGTGGAAGAAAAAGAAATAAGGTGCGAGTTACCCAGTGACAGCAACAACTGCTTAACAGGCGACTCCTGTAGGTTAATGGAATTAGGAAATTGAGTATTGCAGGCGTGTCTTAATTGTAGATAACGAAAAAAAAAAAAGTATTTGGAACTGGATGGTCTATCTGTAACTGCAAAAACTTTTTAAATAAAGGCCCAGCGTATAATTGCCCAATAGACGTAATACCCCACTTGCTCCATATTTCACGTAACTGCAGTCCCACTAACTCTTTAAATCTTCTTGTGGCACCTAGTGTGGTATCCGGGTCCCAGCCCTCCATCTGCATAAGGGCACTAAAGTGCCTCCACACCAATACAGCCTGTTTAAATAATGGTAAGTTAATCAAACCAATATTGTCAGCTAACAAACAATTCAAAGGTGCAAGTCCCGGAGTCATGTCAGAGGCCACCAGAGTAGGCAGAGCCAACCCCGTCTCATCCGTAATCCATTCGGATATATGATCCAGTTGAGCAGCATAATAATAAAGTTTAAATAAAGGCAGTGCCATGCCCCCTGATTCCCTCATGTAATTTCATCCTTACCCGTCTACTAGACCAAATAATAGAAGATAGTATGCCATCTATCCATTGTAACAATCTAATTTTACAGATAAAAGACAAATGTATCACATTGTGTTTAAACAATAAAAAGTAGTTGTACAATGCCATCATCTCAATAGTCTTTTGTTACAATATGATCCATATAAGCAAAACAGTTCATAGGTGCAGCGTAACATTTGTATTATGGATTTTAAGGCCAAACATTTTTGATGTGAGGCATGGAGTAGAGGTGGATTTATACCTTATGGGGCCTTAGGCAAGATACCGGTTTGGGACCCTCCTCCCTCAAACAATCCATAGCACTATATTTTTGCTGCTGATTGCAGGTGGCATCGGTAAAGAACCTTGGCGCGTGAACAGTTTACCGATAAATGCTTAGATGCACGTCGTGCATGGTTCACTAAACTAGATTACTTCATGAGAATGGAAGACTTGTTCCTCTCATCGATAGGCAAGTCTCGTGAATTCGATTCTACATGGTTCCCTTGGCTAGAATACAAGGCTTCCCAGGCCTACTTAGCCACTCCCTTGGTTAGTAGTTAATATCCCTATTTCTCTGTTCACATATCTCGTTAAGTGGTACTTCTCTTGCCCCCCTCTCTCTTTTTCTTCCTTCCTACTTCTCTTTGCTTCTTTCCCTGATGCCTACTGGCTTTCCTAATCTACTTCTCTTTTAGTTTTTATGTTCCTTATGTTAAAGCACACATTTTATTGTTGATGTACATTGCAGCCCTTTCGCAGGCATAGCACGGTCTCCCTGCGATATTGCATTAGAATATCTCTTGCTCTTCGGGTGTTATGCTCTATCCACCTGCCCACTCGGTATATATTGCCTGTGAGGGTTCCACACTTTTCTGCTGGTTTGCTATCCCTTCATCAGGCATTTGTACATTCAGATTTGTGAATGCTAGCTTTATTTATATTGGTGTTTCGGTATTTGTAATTGTGTTTGTGTTCTTTTTTTCTTTTTTCTTTGTTTATGTCTTTGAAAATCTTTAATAAAAACTGATTATACAAAAAAAAATGCTTAGATGCATGAACATCAGCATTGCGTACAAATCTAAATCAGGATCTAAATTTTTTGGAAGTAGGCTTAATACCTGTGTCACATGTAGAGTAAACTGACTGCCCACATACAGAGGATGAAACCATTTTGTGTGTCCAAACATTTTTTATCCTATCAAAAAAATCAAAGGGACTTTGAGTGTAGGGGCAGGTCCATGTGATGTCATGACATCACGCAGTAGTCGCGCAATACTCCTCTGGGAACATTTTGGGTGGCCAGGATATCTTTATGGGGCCCCTCGGGATCTGCTGGGCCCTAGGCAGGCGCCTAGTTTGCCTTGTGGAACATCTTCCTCTGGAGACCTGTGGAAAAGAACCTCCGAAGAGGAGGGACTAGAAATTCTATCTTGTACCCCACAAAGAGGATACTCTTTAACCAGGCATCTAACCAAGTTTGAAACTGAAGAAAATGCGCTACCCACCATAGGATCCCCTAAGTGGGTGGGTAAGCCATCATGCAGAAGGCTTTTCTGAAGTTCTGAAGATGATGTAATGGCCATGATTGATGGCTTTTTGTCAGACCAGACCTGCATCGATAGCTGCCTCACCAAGGTAAGTAGATGACACTTTGATATGCTCAACTAATTGACACAAACCTGCCAGCCATATACCAGAGTATAGACCTTCTATTAGTAGGTCTGTCCATTTTTCAACCACCTTATTGACCCAGTCACAGACCGAAATGGGCAGAAGGAAAGCTCCTGCAGCCTTCTAATTCGATTTAAGGGTAGATTCAAGTTAGCGATCAGAGAAAACTAGATCCACAAACCAGGATTAGTAGTATTTCTAACAACATAGAAACAGAGGGATCCAATAAGAGTGGGAATCCCCCTTAGATCTATCTGCAGATGGCAGAGGATAAAAAAAAGAAAAAAAAGAAGAAGCATCTTCAGATCTGGAACTCGCAATCTGGATGCACCCATGCTGTGAACAGCAGATAATTCTACTGAGAAGAGGGAAAGGTAACAGGTTGCTTACATTTCCTCTTGAAAAGAGGGACCTACTGAGCCTCTGAAGAATCAGAGTGTTGGATATACAAGACCTGGCGGACAGCCTTAATTAAGGGCATCAGTGGAATATTCAGGTTCAACTCCTCCAGATGATCATCCTTCCACTTAGATGAACCTTCTGAATTTGATTTCTCCCATGAAGAAAGAATAGCTGGTGGTCTCCGCTTTTGAAGTCCACTCTACTTGGATGCCTCACCTGAACGAATCTAAAGGAAAGGTTAAGTAGTCTTTCTAGGGATGAAGAGACTAGCATCAAGTCTTGTACCGAGTATAGGGTGGTGCAGAGGCACCAGACAAAGCAGGCAAAGTGGGGCACACAAGCTTCATATCAGCCAACTGTTGCAACACCTGATACGAGGCTGACATGGCGTGTCCACAGATGGGGATGCATTTGCAGGAGCTGCGCCACTCTGACCCTCTGCAGAACATGACTCACAAACTGACTCCCAGTCTGACCATGGATGAGGAAATTTGGTGCTACAAGCAAAAACTTTTTGTACAGCACAACCCTATTCAGGGAGTGACATGCCTTTTGCCTTGCCTAGAATTAATGGTGAAAGGGTAGGAAATACAAATAGGAGCAATATTCAAACACACACAGCACAATGCAGCATGAAGTTATGAATATAGAGAGTAAACAAATTACATACAATACTGACAGAAGTGCACCAGCAGCCGATAATACACTAAGCTCAGCTATGAGCAGAGTGTTAGACAGTACCACGAACTAACAGTCTAACTGAACTAACCAGGTCCCTTACTGGCTGACTACCTGTTGCAGAGGTGATGACAAACACACTGAGACTGCAGGGTGATGACAATAACATTGAGATTGCATACATAACACCCCCACAGAGAATTCCCAAAAACCCACCACCATATAGAAGGAGAGGAGGATAGAAAATGAGTAGCCGTAGCCAGAATCAGGCGCTGCGGACTGCCCTGTAAATGGGAGCATTTCCCCTCTAGAGGGAACTCCAATGACAACCTATCAGTGAACGCTACCTAGTAAGTAGCTGTCTCTAAGCCCCTCCCCTTCTAACAGGCTGGTCTGCAGCTTATGTAAAAAACGCCCGGCTCCATCAAGTACTTAAAACTAGACTGATGTCAGGTATAAAGGAGCGGAGCCTATTCAAATAATTTAAGATTTAAAGTGCCAGGCTCCACACACCACCATGTATACCCCAGCATCGTCCAGTGTCTCCTAGTGGAGCAAGGAGAAACCTAGAATGTAGAAGCGCACACCAATAGGGAACAAATGCAACAATACATCTCATATCATGATATTGTACAGCTGACATGGTTCATACACACACTGTTGCAACGTGTAGTTACAGCTCATTGGGTCCTTTTGGGGAAAGAGCACTATATAAAAAATAAGATTTTACTTACCGGTAAATCTATTTCTCGTAGTCCGTAGAGGATGCTGGGACTCCGTAAGGACCATGGGGAATAGACGGGCTCCGCAGGAGATCGGGCACTTTAAGAAAGCTTTGGACTCTGGGTGTGCACTGGCTCCTCCCTCTATGCCCCTCCTCCAGACCTCAGTTAGGGAAACTGTGCCCAGAGGAGATGGACAGTACGAGGAAGGATTTTTGTAAATCTAAGGGCGAGATCCATACCAGCCACACCAATCACACCGTATAACTTGTGATACACTACCCAGTCAACAGTATGAACAACAACATAGCCTCGGTTAAACCGAGAAACTATAACATAACCCTTATGTAAGCAACAACTATATACAAGTCTTGCAGAAGAAGTCCGCACTTGGGACGGGCTACGAGAAACAGATTTACCGGTAAGTAAAATCTTATTTTCTCTAACGTCCTTGAGGATGCTGGGACTCCGTAAGGACCATGGGGATTTTACCAAAGCTTCCAAACGGGCGGGAGAGTGCGGATGACTCTGCAGCACCGATTGAGCAAACATGAGGTCCTCCTCAGCCAGGGTATCAAACTTGCAGAACTTTGCAAAGGTGTTTGAACCCAACCAAGTAGCAGCTCGGTACAATTGCAATGCCGAGACCCCTCGGGCAGCCGCCCAAGAAGAGCCCACTTTCCTAGTGGAATGGGCCTTAACCGATTTAGGCAATGGCAAACCTGCCGTAGAATGCGCCTGCTGAATCGTATTACAGATCCAGCGAGCAATAGTCTGCTTTGAAGCAGGAGCGCCAACCTTGTTGGCCGCATACAGAACAAACAGAGCTTCAGTCTTCCTGATTCTAGCCGTTCTGGTCACATAAATCTTCAATGCCCTGACCACATCCAGGGACTCGGAATACTCCAAGTCCCGTGTAGCCACAGGCACGACAATAGGTTGGTTCACATGAAAAGATGAGACCACTTTTGGCAGAAAGTGAGGACGAGTCCTCAACTCTGCCCTATCCACGTGAAAAACCAAGTATGGGCTTTTATGTGATAAAGCCGCCAATTCTGAAACACGTCTTGCCGAAGCCAATGCCAACAACATGACCACTTTCCACGTGAGGTATTTCAACTCCACAGTTTTGAGTGGTTCAAACCAAGGTGACTTGAGGAAACGTAACACCACGTTAAGATCCCGCGCTTACATGGCCTTCCGCCCAGCGTAGAATCCTGGTCGCTTCTGCCATGGCCACTCTGCTCCTCGTTCCGCCTTGGCGGTTTATATGAGCCACTGCCGTGACATTGTCTGACTGAATCAGAACCGTTTTTTCCCGAAGCAATTCCTCCGCTTGACGCAGGGCGTTGTATATGGCCCTCAACTCCAGGATGTTGATGTGAAGACAAGTCTCTAGATTAGACCAAAGACCTTGGAAATGTCTTCCCAGTGTGACTGCTCCCCAGCCTCGGAGGCTTGCGTCTGTGGTCACCAGGACCCAGTCCTGAATGCCGAACCTGAGACCCTCTAGTAGGTGAGCACTGTGCAGCCACCACAGGAGAGATACCCTGGTCCTGGGAGACAGGGTGATCCTTCGATGCATTTGTAAATGGGACCCGGACCACTTGTCCAAGAGGTCCCATTGAAAAGTCCTCGCATGGAACCTGCCGAAAGGGATGGCTTCGTATGAAGCCACCATCTTCCCCAGGACCCGCGTGCAATGATGCACTGAAACCTGTTTTGGTTTTAATAGGTTCCTGACCAGGGCTATTAGCTCCTTAACCTTTTCGACCGGAAGAAAAACCTTTTTCTGGTCTGTGTCTATTATAAGGCCCAAAAAAGTTAGACGCGTTGTAGGGACTAGCTGGGACTTCGGTATATTGAGAATCCAGCCGTGTAACTGCAACGTCTTCATGGACAGAGACACGCTGTCCAGCAACTTCTCCCGAGATCTCGCCTTTATGAGGAGATCGTCCAAGTATGGGATAATTGTGACCCCCTGCCTGCGCAGGAGCACCATCATTTCCGCCATTAGCTTGGTGAAAATTCTCGGGGCCGTGGACAGCCCAAACGGCAACGTCTGAAATTGGTAGTGACAGTCCTGCACTTCAAATCTCAGGAACGCCTGATGAGGGGGGAATACCGGAACATGAAGGTAAGCATCCTTTATGTCCAGGGACACCATCCAATCCCCCCCCCCCCCTCCAGGCTGGCGATGACCGCCCTGAGTGATTCCATTTTGAACTTGAACCTCTTCAAGTACAGGTTCAGGGATTTTAGGTTTAAAATGGGTCTGACCGAACCGTCCGGTTTCGGGACCACAAACAGGGTTGAGTAATATCCCTCTCCTTGCTGGAGATGAGGAACTGTGACAATCACCTGTTGAATCGGCGTCTCCCGTCCACTGTCGGGTCCACAAGACCCTCCTAGCAGAAATAGACATAGCATTTATTCTGGAGCTTAATAAACAAATGTCTCTCTGAGCATCTCTCATATACAAGGCAGCATCTCTGATATGCTCTATGGTCATTTGAATGGCATCCCTATCTAAGGTGTCAATCTCCGTAGATAAGGAATCTGCCCATGCCACAACCGCACTACAAACCCAGGCCGACGCCATAGCCGGTCTAACAATAGTACCTGAATGAGTGTAAATGTGCTTCATGGTAATTTCCTGCCTGCGATCAGCAGGATCCTTGAGGGAAGCCGTATCCTGAGAAGGCAGTACCACCTTTTTGGACAAGCGTGTCAGCGCCTTGTCTACTTTAGGCGAAGATTCCCATCGTATCCTATCCGTTTGTGGAAAAAGATAAGCCATAAGAATCCTTTTGGGAACTTGTGGTCTCCTATCCGGAGATTCCCAAGCCTTTTCGCACAATTCACTCAGTTCAAATGAGGACGGAAAGGTGACTTCAGGCTTTTTCCCTTTATACATGTGTACCCTCGTGTCAGGGACAGGGGGTTCCTCAGTAATATGCAAAACCTCTTTAATGGCAATGAGCATGTACCGAATACCTTTTGCCACCCTCGGCTGTAATTTTGCATCTTCATAGTCGACACTAGAGTCAGTATCCGTGTCGGTATCCGTGTCATCGATCTGGGATATGGTGCGCTTCTGAGACCCCGAAGGGCCTGGCGCCACAGGGACAGGCATGGACTGGCTACCCGACTGATCCCTAGCTTCAGCCTTGTCTAACCTTTTATGCAATAGAAAGAAAATTTATTGAAAGCGCTGTCCAGTTTTAAGGAAACTTTTATTTAAAACATTAAATCACCAAAACTATATGCATTCACAATTAAAAACCAATCCAAAGGTTCTCTATATATAAGAGATCCAGCTAACCGATAGACATCATAGTATTCCAAAGCTTTTATGTCTTTGTAATACTTAGTTGTAACACAGCTGTGCACAGTGGATACAATTCAAATGTAGCAGATGCACCTTATTATACAGCAACAGTTATATCAATAGCTCATATATGGGTAATTATGTAATTTTCTCCCACACTGGGCATCAATACACAATCAACAGCCTTTAAATATAAAAGACAACCCCTTAAGGGTTATGTAATTAATAAAACACAATCCCAGACATATCTAGAGAAATATATATTAACTTAAATCCTCCCGCTGGGATAGTAGTATAAAACAAGTTTTAGCACTTTCGCTGGAGATAAGCACTCTGCATTTATGAATGGAACAGTTACTCCGCCAGTTAATTATTCTCCTCACCGGGAGTGCTCAAAACCGGATAATTAGAATAGTCTCTCACGGGCGTCCCCGTGTATAATTTTTAGCAGAGTATATAATTCGGCTCCTTTAGTATTAATTCACGTGCTCCCCAGTGTCAGTGATACTCCGTATTTGGGCTGTATGACAGTTAGGATCAAATTGTATCTCAACACTAGTATCCGCGGTTGCGCCTCCTGCCAGGCGTTGGACTCTGTCCTGTAAATCACTCTGCCGCCTCACTGCCGTTGATGGTCCGGCAACCACCTCACGATACCCGGCAGGATAGTAGCGGCGGCTATGCCTCCCGTCTGATGTTAGCCTCCGTTCTTTGCGGCACCTTGCTGCCGCTTGAGATCTTATTAGCCCGCCTCCCGCTGTTCGAATCACATTACCAGCGTTTGGCTGTGGTGGCTGTAATAGGCCCTCGGGGCCGTCGGCTTCACTCTCAGCTGGGCTAATGATAGCGGATCCGCTTATATTATCAGGAACGTTGCCCGTAATATGGACTTGTGTGCCGCTTCTGGATACTAGTGTACAGAAGATTCTTCTGAGGAAACAGCCGCTGCTATTTGGCTGAGAAACGTGTCAAGAGTTACTCCTAAACAGCGTGGACACTAGTATCCAGAAGCATGGACACAAGTCCATATTACGGGCACGTTCCTGATAATATAAGCGGACCCGCTATCATTAGCCCAGCTGAGAGTGAAGCCGACGGCCCCGAGGGCCTATTACAGCCACCACAGCCAAACGCTGGTAATGCGATTCGAACAGCGGGAGGCGGGCTAATAAGATCTCAAGTGGCAGCAAGGTGCCGCAAAGAACGGAGGCTAACATCAGACGGGAGGCATAGCCGCCGCTACTATCCTGCCGGGTATCGTGAGGTGGTTGCCGGACCATCAACGGCAGTGAGGCGGCAGAGTGATTTACAGGACAGAGTCCAACGCCTGGCAGGAGGCGCAACCGCGGATACTAGTGGTGAGATACAATTTGATCCTAACTGTCATACAGCCCAAATACTGAGTATCACTGACACTGGGGAGCACGTGAATTAATACTAAAGGAGCCGAATTATATACTCTGCTAAAAATTATACACGGGGACGCCCGTGGGAGACTATTCTAATTATCCGGTTTTGAGCACTCCCGGTGAGGAGAATAATTAACTGGCGCAGTAACTGTTCCATTCATAAATGCAGAGTGCTTATCTCCAGCGAAAGTGCTAAAACTTGTTTTATACTACTATCCCAGCGGGAGGATTTAAGTTAATATATATTTCTCTAGATATGTCTGGGATTGTGTTTTATTAATTACATAACCCCTAAGGGGTTGTCTTTTATATTTAAAGGCTGTTGATTGTGTATTGATGCCCAGTGTGGGAGAAAATTACATAATTACCCATATATGAGCTATTGATATAACTGTTGCTGTATAATAAGGTGCATCTGCTACATTTGAATTGTATCCACTGTGCACAGCTGTGTTACAACTAAGTATTACAAAGACATAAAAGCTTTGGAATACTATGATGTCTATCGGTTAGCTGGATCTCTTATATATAGAGAACCTTAGGATTGGTTTTTAATTGTGAATGCATATAGTTTTGGTGATTTAATGTTTTAAATAAAAGTTTCCTTAAAACTGGACAGCGCTTTCAATAAATTTTCTTTGTATTGCTATTAATTATTGGGAATCAACACCCCAAGTATTTGAGAGCAGCAGTTCGTTTTAAGAGGAATTAAATTAATGGTAAAAAGTTTTGTGGGAACTGGATAACTGACACATACAATTTAGCCTAGCGCTTTCTTATATTTTGGTATTCTTTTATGCAATAGATTGACATTTGCATTCAAGACATTCAGCATATCCACCCATTCCGGTGTCGGTGTTGCCGACGGCGACATGACATTCAAGCACTCCCCCTCCACATTAAGCGAGCCTTCCTCGTCAAACATGTCGACACACGTGTACCGACACACTTCACACACACAGGGAACCTCTTTTCTGAAGACCGTATCCCCTTCAAGGCCCTTTGGAGAGACAGAGAGAGAGTATGCCAGCACACACCCCAGCGCAATGACCCTGGAGACCAACACAAAATGTTTTCCCCCCAGCAGCGCTGTATAATATGTTATCCGCCAATTATGTGCCCCCCCCCTCTCTTTTAAACACCCCTTCACCGTGTGTAAGCAGGGGAGAGTCCGGGTAGCTTCCTCTCAGCGGTGCTGTGGAGAGAAAATGGTGCTGGTGAGTGCTGAGGGAGAAGCCCCGCCCCCTCGGCGGCGGGCTTCTGTCCCGCTCAAACTTACTAAAATATGGCGGGGGCTCTTTTATATACATGTACAGTGCCCACCTGTACATGTATATTGTCTTTTGCCATAATAGAGGTGTTATATTGCTGCCCAGGGCGCCCCCCCCCTGCGCCCTTACAGTGACCGGAGTATGTGAGGTGTATGGGAGCAATGACGCACAGCTGCAGTGCTGTGCGTTACCTCAGTGAAGCTGAAGGCTTCTGCCGCCTGACATCTTCTGACTTCGGTTCTTCTGGCTCTGTGAGGAGAACGGCGGCGCGGCTCTGGGGGTGGACGCCCAGTAAGAACCTGTGTTCACCCCCTCTGGAGCTAATGGTGTCCAGTAGCCGAGGAAGCAGAGCCCATCTTAGACAGAGCCCCTCTCTCCTCAGTCCCTCGATGCAGGGAGCCTGTTGCCAGCAGTGCTCCCTGTAAAAAAGTAGAAAAAAATCCAAACAAAAATGCTTCTAGGCAGAGAACTCAGGAGAGCTCTCTGCAGTGCCCCCATCTTGCTCTGGGCACAGTGTAAAACTGAGGTCTGGAGGAGGGGCATAGAGGGAGGAGCCAGTGCACACCCAGAGTCCAAAGCTTTCTTAAAGTGCCCTATCTCCTGCGGAGCCCGTCTATTCCCCATGGTCCTTACGGAGTCCCAGCATCCTCAAGGACGTTAGAGAAAATAAGAATTTACTTACCGATAATTCTATTTCTCGGAGTCCGTAGTGGATGCTGGGGTTCCTGAAAGGACCATGGGGAATAGCGGCTCCGCAGGAGACAGGGCACAAAAAGTAAAGCTTTAGGATCAGGTGGTGTGCACTGGCTCCTCCCCCTATGACCCTCCTCCAAGCCTCAGTTAGGATACTGTGCCCGGACGAGCGTACACAATAAGGAAGGATTTATGAATCCCGGGTAAGACTCATACCAGCCACACCAATCACACTGTACAACCTGTGATCTGAACCCAGTTAACAGTATGATAACAGCGGAGCCTCTGAAAGATGGCTCACAACAATAATAACCCGATTTTTGTAACTATGTACAAGTATTGCAGATAATCCGCACTTGGGATGGGCGCCCAGCATCCACTACGGACTCCGAGAAATAGAATTATCGGTAAGTAAATTCTTATTTTCTCTATCGTCCTAGTGGATGCTGGGGTTCCTGAAAGGACCATGGGGATTATACCAAAGCTCCCAAACGGGCGGGAGAGTGCGGATGACTCTGCAGCACCGAATGAGAGAACTCCAGGTCCTCCTTAGCCAGGTTATCAAATTTGTAGGATTTTACAAACGTGTTTGCCCCTGACTAAATAGCCGCTCGGCAAAGTTGTAAAGCCGAGACCCCTCGGGCAGCCGCCCAAGATGAGCCCACCTTCCTTGTGGAATGGGCATTTACATATTTTGGCTGTGGCAGGCCTGCCACAGAATGTGCAAGCTGAATTGTATTACACATCCAACTAGCAAAAGTCTGCTTAGAAACAAGAGCACCCAGTTTGTTGGGTGCATACAGGATAACAGCAAGTCAGTTTTCCTGACTCCAGCCGTCCTGGAACCTATATTTTCAGGGCCCTGACCACATCTAGCAACTTGGAGTCCTCCAAGTCCCTAGTAGGCGCAAGACACCACAATAAGCTGGTTCAGGTGAAACACTGACACCACCTTAGGGAGAGAACTGGGGACGAGTCCGCAGCTCTGCCCTGTCCGAATGGACAAACAGATATGGGCTTTTTTGAGAAAAAAACCACCAATTTGACACTCGCCTGGTCCAGGCCAGGTCCAAGAGCATGTTCACTTTTCATGTGAGATGCTTCAAATCCACAGATTTGACTGGTTTTAAACCAATGTGTTTTGAGGAATCCCAGAACTACGTTGAGATCCCACAGTGCCACTGGAGGCACAAAAGGGGGTTGTATATGCAATACTCCCTTGACAAACTTCTGGACTTCAGGAACTGAAGCCAATTCTTTCTGGAAGAAAAATCGACAGGGCCGAAATTTGAACCTTAATGGACCCCAATTTGAGGCCCATAGACACTCCTGTTTGCAGGAAATGCAGGAATCGACCGAGTTGAAATTTCTTCGTGGGGCCTTCCTGGCCTCACACCACGCAACATATTTTCGCCACATGTGGTGATAATGTTGTGCGGTCACCTCCTTTCTGGCTTTGACCAGGGTAGGAATGACCTCTTCCTGAATGCCTTTTCCCTTAGGATCCGGCGTTCCACCGCCATGCCGTCAAACGCAGCTGCGGTAAGTCTTGGAACAGACATGGTACTTGCTGAAACAAGTCCCTTCTTAGCGGCAGAGGCCATAAGTCCTCTGTGAGCATCTCTTGAAGTTCCGGGTACCAAGTCCTTCTTGGCCAATCCGGAGCCATGAGTATAGTTCTTACTCCTCTACGTCTTATAATTCTCAGTACCTTAGGTATGAAAAGCAGAGGATGGAACACATACACCGACTGGTACACCCACGGTGTTACCAGAACGTCCACAGCTATTGCCTGAGGGTCTCTTAACCTGGCGCAATACCTGTCCCGTTTTTTGTTCAGACGGGACGCCATCATGTCCACCTTTGGTAATTCCCAACGGTTTACAATCATGTGGAAAACTTCCCCATGAAGTTCCCACTCTGCCGGGTGGAGGTCGTGCCTACTGAGGAAGTCTGCTTCCCAGTTTCCATTCCCGGAATGAAACACTGCTGACAGTGCTATCACATGATTTTCCGCCCAGCGAAAAGTCCTTGCAGTTTTTGCCACTGCCCTCCTGCTTCTTGTGCCGCCCTGTCTATTTACGTGGGCGACTGCCGTGATGTTTTATCCCACTGGATCAATACCGGCTGACCTTGAAGGAGAGGTCTTGCTAAGCTTAGAGCATTATAAATTTACCCTTAGCTATATTTATGTGGAGAAAAGTCTCCAGACTTGATCACACTCCCTGGAAATTTTTTCCTTGTGTGACTGCTCCCCAGCCTCTCGGGCTGGCCTCCGTGGTCACCAACATCCAAAACTGAATGTCGAATCTGCGGCCCTCTAGAAGATGAGCACTCTGTAACCACCACAGGAGAGACACCCTTGTCCTTGGATATAGGGTTATCCGCTGATGCATCTGAAGATGCGATCCGGACCATTTGTCCAGCAGATCCCACTGAAAAGTTCTTGCATGAAATCTGCCGACTGGAATTGCTTCGAAGGAAGTCACCATTTTTTTACCATGGCCCTTGTGCAATGATGCACTGATTTTAGGAGGTTCCTGACTAGCTCGGATAACTCCCTGGCTTTCTCTTCCGGGAGAAACACCTTTTTCTGGACTGTGTCCAGAATCATCCCTAAGCACAGGAGACTTGTTGTCGGGATCAGCTGTGATTTTGGAATATTTAGAATCCACCCCTGCTGTTGTAACAGTATCTGAGATAGTGCTACTCCGACCTCCAACTGTTCCCTGGACTTTGCCCTTATCAGGAGATCGTCCAAGTAAGGGATAATTAAGACGCCTTTTCTTCGAAGAAGAACCATCATTTCGGCCATTACCTTGGTAAAGACCCGGGGTGCCGTGGACAATCCAAACGGCAGCGTCTGAAACTGATAGTGACAGTTCTGTACCACGAACCTGAGGTACCCTTAGTGATAAGGGCAAATTTGGGACATGGAGGTAAGCATCCCTGATGTCTCGGGACACCATATAGTCCCCTTCTTCCCGGTTCGTTATCACTGCTCTGAGTGACTCCATCTTGATTTGAACCTTTGTAAGTGTTCAAATTTTTTTAGATTTAGAATAGGTCTCACCTAGCCTTCTGGCTTCAGTACCACAATATAGTGTGGAATAATACCCCTTTTCTTGTTGTAGGAGGGGTAATTTAATTATCACCTGCTGGGAATACAGCTCGTGAATTTTTTTCCCATACTGCCTCCTTGTCGGAGGGAGACCTTGGTAAAGCAGACTTCAGGAGCCTGCGCAGGGGAAACGTCTCGACATTCCAATCTGTACCCCTGGGATACTACTTGTAGGATCCAGGGGTCCTGTACGGTCTCAGCGTCATGCTGAGAGCTTGTCAGAAGCGGTGGAACGCTTCTGTTCCTGGGAATGGGCTGCCTGCTGCAGTCTTCTTCCCTTTCCTCTATCCCTGGGCAGATATGACTCTTATAGGGACGAAAGGACTGAAGCTGAAAAGACGGTGTCTTTTTCTGCAGAGATGTGACTTAGGGTAAAAAACGGTGGATTTTCCAGCAGTTGCCGTGGCCACCAGGTCCGATGGACCGACCCCAAATAACTCCTCTTCCTTTATACGGCAATACACCTTTGTGCCGTTTGGAATCTGCATCACCTGACCACTGTCGTGTCCATAAACATCTTCTGGCAGATATGGACATCGCACTTACTCTTGATGCCAGAGTGCAAATATCCCTCTGTGCATCTCGCATATATAGAAATGCATCCTTTAAATGCTCTATAGTCAATAAAATACTGTCCCTGTCAAGGGTATCAATATTTTTAGTCAGGGAATCCGACCAAGCCACCCCAGCTCTGCACATCCAGGCTGAGGCGATCGCTGGTCGCAGTATAACACCAGTATGTGTGTATATACTTTTTATGATATTTTTCCAGCCTCCTGTCAGCTGGCTCCTTGAGGACGGCCCTATCTATAGACGGTACCGCCACTTGTTCTGATAAGCGTGTGAGCGCCTTATCCACCCTAAGGGGTGTTTCCCAACGCGCCCTAACTTCTGGCGGGAAAGGGTATACCGCCCATATTTTCTATCGGGGGGAACCCACGCATCATCACACACTTCATTTAATTTATCTGATTCAGGAAAAACTACGGTAGTTTTTTCACATCCCACATAATACCCTCTTTTGTGGTACTTGTAGTATCAGAAATATGTAACACCTCCTTCATTGCCCTTAACGTGTGGCCCTAATAAGGAATACGTTTGTTTATTCACCGTCGACACTGGATTCAGTGTCCCTGTCTGTGTCTGTGTCGACCGACTAAAGTAAACGGGCGTTTTAAAACCCCTGACGGTGTTTTTGAGACGTCTGGACCGGTACTAATTGTTTGTCGGCCGTCTCATGTCGTCAACCGACCTTGCCGCGTGTTGACATTATCACGTAATTCCCTAAATAAGCCATCCATTCCGGTGTCGACTCCCTAGAGAGTGACATCACCATTACAGGCAATTGCTCCGCCTCCTCACCAACATCGTCCTCATACATGTCGACACACACGTACCGACACACAGCACACACACAGGGAATGCTCTGATAGAGGACAGGACCTACTAGCCCTTTGGAGAGACAGAGGGAGAGTTTGCCAGCACACACCAAAAACGCTATAATTATATAGGGACAACCTTATATAAGTGTTTTCCCTTATAGCATCTTTTTTATATATTTCTAACGCCAAATTAGTGCCCCCCCTCTCTGTTTTAACCCTGTTTCTGTAGTGCAGTGCAGGGGAGAGCCTGGGAGCCTTCCCTCCAGCCTTTCTGTGAGGGAAAATGGCGCTGTGTGCTGAGGAGATAGGCCCCGCCCCTTTTTCGGCGGCCTCGTCTCCCGCTCTTAACGGATTCTGGCAGGGGTTAAATATCTCCATATAGCCCCCGGAGGCTATATGTGAGGTATTTTTAGCCAAATTAGGTTTTCATTTGCCTCCCAGGGCGCCCCCCTCCCAGCGCCCTGCACCCTCAGTGACTGCCGTGTGAAGTGTGCTGAGAGGAAATGGCGCACAGCTGCAGTGCTGTGCGCTACCTTTTGAAGACTGAGGAGTCTTCTGCCGCCGATTCTGGACCTCTTCTCGTTTCAGCATCTGCAAGGGGGCCGGCGGCGAGGCTCCGGTGACCATCCAGGCTGTACCTGTGATCGTCCCTCTGGAGCTAATGTCCAGTAGCCAAGAAGCCAATCCATCCTGCACGCAGGTGAGTTCACTTCTTCTCCCCTAAGTCCCTCGTTGCAGTGATCCTGTTGCCAGCAGGACTCACTGTAAAATAAAAAACCTAAGCTAAACTTTTCTAAGCAGCTCTTTAGGAGAGCCACCTAGATTGCACCCTTCTCGGCCGGGCACAAAAATCTAACTGAGGCTTGGAGGAGGGTCATAGGGGGAGGAGCCAGTGCACACCACCTGATCCTAAAGCTTTACTTTTTGTGCCCTGTCTCCTGCGGAGCCGCTATTCCCCATGGTCCTTTCAGGAACCCCAGCATCCACTAGGACGATAGAGAAAGTATTGTTATTATTACCTTTAATTAGGATATAATGTGAAGTGTCCTCTGAAACCAGACGACGAGATTCAACATCTTTCATAAACCCTCCTTCTGTCTCAAACTGAGCAGTGACCTCTCCTGTGTACTGCTGCGTCATCTCCTTCCGCACATTATTAAGGCACCTGTTCAAGTTGTTTTTTTTCAGCAGTCCTTTCAGCTGATACTGTGAGAAATCATTGGAGTCCTTCAAAGAACAGACCAATGTCATAATTATAGAAAGTGTCCCAATAACAATTACATTGATTGCATATTTAAATACTCATAAGTTATATTTGTAAGAAACAAAACAATATTAGATAAAGGGGGAGGGTAAAATGAAGAAGAAAAAAAAAACAATGTCAAAGAGTAACTAATCAGGCCCATCCAACGCGCAAATGCAAAATAGCAGACAGCCTCTAATCAAGTGTGATTGCATTCTAAGAGCATGGAAGCTGCTGCAACTGAATTTCCTCTGGGAGGAAGAGGAGCATAGAAAACACAACAGCTAAACTGCCAAAACATGGCAAGTCCAAATCACAAGGAAACAGCTACCTCTGTGTTTAATTAGTCGCCATCCCTTTCTTTTAAGCAACATATTGTCTCGAATGATGTCCCATTTTAAATCTAAACTTGCACATAGAATATCTGGTATATACAGTGCATCAGGAAAGTATTCACAGCGCTTCACTTTTTCCACATTTTGTTGTTACAGCCTTATTCCAAAATGGAATAAATTAATTTTTCCCCTCCAAATTCTACAAACAATTCCCCATAATGACAACGTGAAAAAAGTTTGTTGTGTTGCTTTGCAAATTAATTATAAGAAATCACATGTACATAAGTATTCACAGCCTTTGCCATGAAGCTCAAAATTGAGCTCAGGTGCATCCTGTTTCCACTGATCATCCTTGAGATGTGCCTACAGCTTAATTAGTCCACCTGTGGTAAATTCAGTTGATTGGACATGATTTGGAAAGGCACACAACTGTCTATATAAGGTCCCACACTTGACAGTGCACGGCTGAGCACAAACTAAGCATGAAGTAAAAGAAATAGTCTGTAGACCTCCGAGACACAAATCTGGGGAAGGGTACAAAAAAATATCTGCTGCTTTGAATGTCCCAATGAGCACAGTGGCCTCCATCATCTGTAAATGGAAGAAGTTCGGAACCAACAGAACTCTTCCTAGAGCTGGCCGGCCTTCTAAACTGAGTGATCGGGGGAGAAGGGCCCTAGTCAGGGAGGTGACCAAGAACCCGATGGTCACTCTGTCAGATCTACAGCATTCCTCTGTGGAGAGAGGAGAACTTTCCAGAAGGACAGCCATCTCTGCAGCAATCCACCAGTCAGGCCTGTATGGTAGAGTTGCCAGACTGAAGCCACACCTTAGTAAAAAGCACATGGCAGACCGCCTGGAGTTTGCCAAAATGTACCTGAAGGACTCAGACCATGAGAAACAAAATTCTTTGGTCTGATAAGACAAAGATTGAATTCTTTGGTGTGAATGCCAGGCGTCATGTTTGGAGGAGCTAGGCACCACTCATCACCAGGCCAATACCATCCCTATAGTGAAGCATGGTGGTGGCAGCATCATGCTGTGGGGATGTTTTTCAGTGGCAGGAACTGGGAGACTAGTCAGGATAGAGGGAAAGATGAATGCAGCAATGTACAGAGACATCCTGGATGAAAACCTGCTCCAGAGCGCTCCTGACCTCAGACTGGGGCGACAGTTCATCTTTCAGCAGCTATGGGCCTAATTCAGATCTGATCGCAGCTTCAAATTTGTTAGCTAATGGGCAAACAATGTGCACAGCAGGGGCGGGGGGGGGAGAGATAGAACATGTGCAGAGAGAGTTAGATTTGGGTGGGTTATATTGTTTCTGTGCAGGGTAAATACTGGCTGCTGTATTTTTACACTACAATTTAGATTTCAGTTTGAACACACCCCACCCATATCTAACTCTCTCTGCACATGTTCTATCTCCCCCCCCCTGCAGTGCACATTGTTTGCCCATTAGCTAATTAATACGCTGCTGAATTAGGCCCAATCTGCGTTAAAATGCAAATTCTGCATTTTAAGGCACAGTGGAAAGACATTGATTCCATGCTAACCTAGCAATTACCATACTGGGAAAAAGCTAATTAATTGAGCTTTTCCCTGCATGATCAAATCTAACACCAGAGTTTATTAACCACTTAACTGGCTAATATTTTTTTTAAAAATGTCCCCAAAATTGACGATTTTTTTTATTTATTAGCAAATTAGGTAAAATAATAGCTATTTAAAGGTTAAACCTTATTCAATGTATGTTTTTAACAAAAATGCAAAATCTAGTTTTAATAGCTTCAATTTACATAATGTGATAATTAAAAAAAAAAAATCTACAATTTTGCGGACATTTAAAAAAAAAAAAAAAAAAAAAAAAAAAAGAGGATTTTGGTACTTACCGATAAATCCATTTCTCTGAATCCTCTAGGGGACACTGGAGCATCATATACATTAGGGGTGTGAAGTTTGCAACTGGAGGTGTGGCACAATCTAAAACTTAGCATTGTCTGCACAGCCGGTTCCTCCCCCTTCACATCCCTCCTACCTCAGTTTGGAAAATTTGACTGAGAGAATAGGACATGACACTATAGCACATGGCGAGGAACCGAACCGTACCACGAATCAAACAGCATCCAAGAAATTCTTAACAGAAAACCTAACGCTGTTTGTATGAACTGTTATAACAAGAACTTTGAACACAACAGGTTGACAGCACCGAGGCGGGCGTCCAGTGTCCCCTAGAGGATTCAGAGAAATGGATTTATCGGTAAGTACCAAAATCCTCTTTTCTCTTTCATCCACTAGGGGACACTGGAGCATCATATACATTAGGGGACGTCCCAAAGTTATTCCCAAGGGTGGGAGTGCTGTCAGTGTCCTGCCACACTAAAGCGTCCAGACTCTGAATCTCCGGACGCAACCGTATCAACCTTGTATAATCTCGTGAACGTGTGTGCTGATTACCACGTTGTCTGCAAAGCTGAGTAGTAGAGGCACCCCCTGATCTGGTGGTATGGGCAACCTGAAACGGAACCCGTCTACTACAGGATAAGTATGCTTGTCTAATGGCAAGCCTAAGACATCTGGCCAAAGTTTGTTTAGATGCTGGCCCACCCTTCTTTGGACTCTCAGAAAGAAAACAACCAATTATTATTTTTATTTTTTTATTTTATTTTTTTATTTTTTTCTGTCTGATGGACGACCTAAACTGTACTTATGTCCGAAAACCTCTTACAATGTCCAAAGACACGTTCCCATCTGCAACTCCCTTAACAGGTGGGATCACAAACGGCTGGTTCACATGAAAACCCCGAAACTACCGTAGGATCGTACGGAGTTCTGCCCCATCTCCAAGGAAAAGTAGAAATAAAACTCTGACACGATAAGGCTCCCAACTGATAGACCCGTCTGGCTGAAGCCAAGGCAAGCAACATCGTGACCGTCCAGGAGAGATATTTCAATTGTACTCTCTCCAAAAACTCAAAAGTTGTTGAGTTTAAATATGCCAACACCAAGTTCAGGTCCTACGGCGCCGTGGGAGGAAAAGGAGGTTGTACCCTCCGAACTCTCTGTAAGAAAGTCTGAACTTCCTATAAGGATGCTAGGCGTTAGTGAAATAGAATGTAGAGAGCCGAAATCTGAACCTACAAGGAAACTAAACGTAGGCCTCCATCCAAACCTGGCTTGGAGAAAACGAAAAAGTCGAGACAGATGGGATTCTTCCTAATCCCACAGCCGTTCCTGACACCCGTCCAAGTATCTCTTCCTTATAGTGTAGAAGTGTATGGCCGAGACCGGCTTCCTAGCTGCTACAATCATAGGAATAGCCGCCCTTGGTAACCCTCTATTTCTCAAGATTCGGGTCCCAATAGTGACGCTGTTAAACGCAACCTGTTCAGGTCTGGGTGGAGGAACGGCCCCAGTGACAGCAGGACTCACTCTGTAGCCTCCAGGGATCTTCCGCTAGTAGCCCCCACAAGTCCGAGTACCACACTCTTTCCCGTTTCGCTTTCTTTAGTACTCTGGTATGAGAGGAAATGGTGGAAAGATGTAAACTCTTCTGTAAGACCAAGGAAGCGACACTGCATCCACTACTGGATCTGGATCTCTCGTTCTGGCCCCATACCTGGGCAGCTGATAGTTGTATCGAGAGGCCATTAGGTCTACCTGAGATAGGCCCCATCTCCTCACCACCATCTTGAAGACTTGTAGGAGTAGACCCACTATCCTGGATGTATGTCCTGGCGACTGCGATAACCTGCTTGCCAGTTTTCCCCTCCTGGAATGACCGCCGCCGAGAGGACGATGTCGCGTCTTTCTGCCCACAACAAGATCTTTGTGGCATCCTTTAATGCCATCCTGCTTTTTTTTTTTTTTTGTTCCTCCTCGACTGTTTATGTATGCCGTCATTGAGACATTGTCCGACTGTATCTTCAAGTGTTACCCCTTCACCAGGTCCTCGGCTAAAAGCAACGTATTGTAAACTGCTTTCAGTTCTAGAATATTTATGGGTAGACTGCACTACTGTGACGGGCATCTGCCCTGAAAGTAATACCCTCCAGGACGGCACCCCAAACTCTGAGATTGGTCTCCGTTGTAAGGATCCTCCAATCCCAAACGTTGAATCTCTTGCCTGCTGTAAGATTCTTCTGTATCGACCACCAAAGTAACAAGGTCCAGACCTGTAGCAACAAACAAATCCTTCGTGAAGTTAATGTGGAAGGAAACTGGGTGGTTTTCCCCATTTTCCTTATGTCTTGGATCTTGTTCTCTGGGAGAAACACCCTCAATTGCCTTGTGTCTAGTATTAGACCTAGGAATTGAAACCTCTGCACTGGTATCGGGTTGGATTTCTTGAAGTTCACAATCCAGTCGTGTGAATGAAAAATTGATGTGTTGTCTGAGTATCCCTGATCAGGTGTTCCTGAAAATGGGATTTGCTTAGCAGATCGTCCAAGGAAAGTATGATCTTAACTCTTAAGACTTTCAAGTTGGCGATTATTATCTATATAAATATCCGGTCCGGAGTTGGACTCGAAACTAGGACCTTATGCTAAGTGCCCGCTAGCATTGGTCCACTGAGCCATGTCTCTTAATAATCCTTGTATCAATTCTCGGGCTGATAGGCCAAAAGGTAAAGCCTTGAACTGGGAATGACCAACGCGAATCATAAGTACGCTTGGTGTCCAAATTTGTACATGAAGGTAAGCATCCTCCATGTTCACGGACACCACTTGTTCCAAACTTGCAAACACTGACTGGATTGACTCCATCCTGAATCTGTAAACCTTAAAAATTGGTTTAAAAATTCTAAATTAAGTATTGGTCTGACCAATTCGTCCGGTTTTTGGCACCTCAAAAAGATTTGAACACATCCTTTCCCTCTTTGAGAATCAGGAACTGGAAAAATTATATTTGTGTGCTCTAGCATTTGAATCGACGTTTGTAGTGCTCCTGCCTTCAGCGGACACCTAGGCAATTCGGGTGTAAAGAAATGACTGTATGATGAAAGTCTATCTTGTAGTCCTGGGAAATAATCTTACTGACCCAGCATACTGCTCATTGGCATATCACTATGACACCTGGTAGGCAGAATGATTGAGTCTTCCGCTGTAAAATCCACTTGTCTGATTTGTGGACCAAGGAAAGCTTCTCCTCCTAGGGAAATAGCGGTAACTATAACAGTTTTTACCGAAGCACGAACCTCCCCTTGTGGTAAGTACTTCCCTTTTGTGATGCTCTTGCACTCATAGAGATGGATGTCAATGTAAAATCCAACATATCTACGACACCTTGCTTTCCCGTGTTGTGAGAAGTAAGATTACCCTGTTGCCAGACTAAGCAAGGGTGAGTCCACCCCCGCTGTGGGCTCTTTTGGAATCAGAATACTGTCAGCCATCGAAATTCTTTTGAGAGATATGGCTGAGATCGGGATGCTATCATCCCTAGTAGCCTGGCAAATATACATGGTTAACTCTCGGTATATGTACTGCTAGTCAAATTTAACCTGGGAATTTGGAAGCATTTACTGGCTGCTTTTAGTCAATTAATGCTTCTAATGGTTCACTTTCTTCCTATGAGAGCCCCCTCCTTTTCCCACTTCTACTGTAGGTTAGTGAGGGGTTGTCGCACATTCTGTTATACCTGTGCGTATGGAGTAATCCTAACTATGAATTCCTCCTGGTTTTGGATGGGCCCGAAGCCCATACTTCATGCAGAATATATGTCAGAGTATGTTTTCCTGACCTCGACGGACCACTACCCCCTAGTTGTGTGCCCATTCGCACACCCCCGGGCTGTTAACCGTAGTGCTCCCTGTTTTATTTGACACCAAAATAAATCCTTGTGGTCGCCTTTACTCTAATTAAACATATACATACCACTCAGCCGAACTTCCACCTTATTAGAATAGTAGGAGAAAGACAGTTGAAATTCTTTTGGGGGAGCTTTGAAGAGTATTTTCAAATAGCTGGAAATATTCCGTTACTAAAAAATAAATAAATTATTAAAAACTTAATTAAATAAATACTCATTTATCGATCACCCACAAATCCACAACTGTTGATACAGCCAAAGTTGAATGGGTAGATATCTTCTGATGCTCCCTCCTCCGCCGGACCTGTCAGCAGCGTCCGTTGGGGGTATTATATATAAATAAATAAATAAATATAGAATTTGATGGAAGTCCAAGGTATACTGGAGTTACCTGACAGGAACTAAGTTTTAGTGTTCTTAGTTGGTGCTTTTGTTGCAACCACACCTCCACAGATCACTCTGCAGTGCTTTCTCCTTTTATAATAGTAACGAAAGACAGTAACGGATGATGGGAAGAAGGTACACTGGATTTATCTGGCTGTATCCTTCTATATACTGTAAAAAAAATAAAAACGCCAGCCTCGTTGCAACCCTCGCATATCTGAGGTCGGGTTAATATCCAGTCTTTCCCCTTTATTTTCACAGGATCTTTGAATTAGAAGTCCTTAGAAAATAAAACACATAAAATGATTAAAAACATATGGAAAACACCAGCCCAGAGCGTCTGCTTGGTTCAATGCGTGGAGCAGTAGTCCACTAGTCCATGGGAGATACACCCTATGTCCAGCAGAGGGAGTACATACATTGTTATAAAAAACAAAACAAAACCCTACCCGTTAAGGAATTAGGTCTCCACTATTGGGGGGGTCGTATACCTTATCTATGTCCCCCTTGCTAAGCTCTTTGGCGCCTTTTATGTTTAAAAATGGCCGCCACTGATCCATTTATATATATTAATATTGAAGCCCCCAGCGCCCTGGACGCTTACCGCCCAGCGTGTGCTTCTTGCACTTATCTCCCCCAACCCTCCGCGCCGCGCTGTGTCTGCTCCGGCGGAGGGAAGTGGACACACACTCTCCCTCTCCGTCCCGCGTTTAGTGAAGGACGCAGGAGGGCCGATCGCCGGGCCAGCACCGCAGCCGTATAGTGCACTGGAGTGCGGAGGCGGGTGGGCTCGGAGACAGTCTGCCTCAGCACTTTCCCTTCCCGCCCCGTGTTCCGTGAAGGGCGCAGGGAGAGCTGAGGCGCTGCGGCTGAGAGCCGCGATGATGAGGAGGAGAGGGGGGGCGGCGGGGGATGCTGCACTGTTATCTGCTCAACGTGTTGCTGAGGTAATGGAAGCGGAAGACAGCAGCGTGAAGCAGGTCTCCGGAGCTGGCCTCTGTCTAACTAGTCAGACCCGGTTTAAATATGGGTCTTCTTTAAAAGTTTAAGCCTGGCCAGCATTTTAATAGTTTCAGGTGGGATATTATCTTCTATTACCTAGGGCCCTCATTACCACCAGTACTCACAGTTATGGGGGTCAGAAGGCAATGCAAAAAAATAATAATAATCTGATGCTTCGGATTTTCTGAAGGAGAGATGCAGATCCCCTTTAGTAGGGATCATTGTCTCTCTTTTAAAGACTTTTGTCCCCCTTTTCATTAGGTTGACGCAGTCTTTTTCTTTTGTAATGGAGCAGGAGCTCCCTTCCGTGCCTTGTACCTCCTAGGAACAATTTTTCAAACTGAGGGAGGAGGGGCGTGAAGGGGGAGGAATCGGCTGTGCAGACAATGCTAATTTTTAGATTGTGCCACACCTCCGGTTGCAAGCTTCACACCCCTAATGTATATGATGCTCCAGTGTCCCCTAGTGGATGAAAGAGAAAAGATTTTAAACCTACCGGTAAATCTTTTTCTTCTAGTCCGTAGAGGATGCTGGGGACTCCGTAAGGACCATGGGGGTATAGACGGGCTCCGCAGGAGACATTGGCACTATAAAGAAATTTAGAATGGGTGTGCACTGGCTCCTGCCTCTATGCCCCTCCTCCAGACTTCAGTTAGAGAAACTGTGCCCAGAGGAGATGGACAATACGAGGAAAGGATTTTGTTAATCTAAGGGTAATATTCATACCAGCTCACACCATCCACACCGTATAACCTGGAATATACGCAACCAGTTAACAGTATGAACAAAACAGTATCAGCTAAATACTGATCTCAACTGTAACATATCCCTTATTTAAGCAACACCTATATACAAGCCTTGCAGATTTTGTCCGGACTGGGACGGGCGCCCAGCATCCTCTACGGACTAGGATAAAAAGATTTACCGGTAGGTTTAAAATCTTATTTTCTCTTACATCCTAGAGGATGCTCGGGACTCCGTAAGGACCATGGGGTTTATACCAAAGCTCCAGACCGAGCGGGAGAGTGCGGACGACTCTGCAGCACCGACTGAGCAAACGCAAGGTCCTCATCAGCCAGGGTATCAAACTTATAGAACTTTGCAAAAGTGTTTGAACCCGACCAGGTAGCTGCTCGGCAAAGCTGTAAAGCCGAGACGCCTCGGGCAGCCGCCCAAGAAGAGCCCCACCTTCCTAGTGGAATGGGCCTTTACCGAATTTGGTAACGGCAATCCTGCCATACAATGAGCCTGCTGAATCGTGTTACAGATCCAGCGAGAAATAGTCTGCTTCGAAGCAGGAGCGCCAACTTTGTTGGCTGCATACAGGACAAACAGTGCTTCTGTTTTCCTAACCCGAGCCATCCTGGCTACATAGATTTTTAAGGCCCTGACTACATCCAGGGACTTGGAATCCTCCAAGTCATCCGTAGCCACAGGCACCACAATAGGTTGGTTCATATGAAATGAAGAAACCACCTTAGGCAAAAATTGAAGACGAGTCCTCAACTCTACTCTATCCACATGGAAAATCAAACAGGGGCTCTTGTGAGACATGGCCGCCAATTCAGACACCCGCCTTGCAGATGCCAAGGCCAACAACATGACCACCTTCCAAGTGAGAAATTTTAATTCAACCGTTTGAAGAGGTTCAAACCAGTGAGACTTCAGGAACCGTAACACCACGTTAAGGTCCCATGGTGCCACTGGGGGCACAAAAGGAGGCTGGATGTGCAGCACTCCCTTTACAATAGTCTGGACTTCTGGGAGAGAAGCAAATTCCTTCTGAAAGAAAATAGACAGGGCCGAAATCTGTACCTTAATGGAGTCTAATTTTAGGCCCATATCCACTCCTGTCTGTAGAAAGTGGAGAAAACGGCCCAGATGGAAATCTTCAGTAGGAGAATTCTTGGCTTCACACCAAGATACATACTTCCTCCAGATACAGTGATAATGTTTTGCCGTCACCTCCTTCCTAGCCTTTAGCAGAGTAGGGATGACTTCCTCCGGAATACCTTTCCCAGCTAGGATTCGGTGTTCAACCGCCATGCCGTCAAACGTAACCGCGGTAAGTCTTGGAACACGCAGGGCCCCTGTTGCAACAGGTCCTCCCTGAGAGGAAGAGGCCACGGTTCTTCAGTGAGCATCTCCTAAAGATCTGAATACCAGGCCCTTCGAGGCCAATCTGGAACAATGAGTATTGTTTTCACTCTTTTTTTGTCTTATGATTCTCAATATTTTTGAGATGAGAGGAAGAGGGGGGAATACATAGACCGACTGAAACACCCATGGTGTCACCAGGGCGTCCACCGCTACTGCCTGAGGGTCCATCGACCTGGCACAACACCTCCGAAGCTTCTTGTTGAGGCGGGACGCCATCATGTCTATGTGAGGAATTCCCCAAAGACTTGTTATCTCTGTAAAAACTTCTTGATGAAGTCCCCACTCTCCTGGATGGAGATCGTGTCTGCTGAGGAAGTCTGCTTCCCAGTTGTCCCCTCCCGGAATGAAGACCGCTGACAGAGCACTTACGTGATTTTCCGCCCAGCGAAGAATCCTGGTGGCTTCCGCCATTGCTACTCTGCTTCTTGTCCCGCCTTGGCAGTTTACATGAGCCACGGCTGTGACGTTGTCTGATTGAATCAGAACCGGTAGGTCGCGAAGAAGATTCTCCGCTTGTCGTAAGCCGTTGTATATGGCCCTCAACTCCAGTACGTTGATGTGTAGACAAGCCTCCTGGCTTGACCATAGCCCCTAAAAATATACGTTATGGTAAGAACTTACCGTTGATAACGTGATTTCTCTTATGTCCACAGGTATCCACAGGATAACATTGGGATATTGTCGAGCGACAGCGAAAATGGCACCAACACGGTCACGAGCTTTCTGGCCTCCCAGGATGCATTGGGGCCTTCACCATATAGTCCCGCCCACTGACTCAATCAGATCAGTTCTTTCCACAGCGATTTTAGGCAGGAACATCAGGCAAAGACCTGTTTAGGCGATAAGAACACACCTGCACACCCTTCCATACAAGAAGGAAGAGGTTTTAGTGATTGTCTAGATCCTCAAATCAGATGCGTCAGGGTGGGATCCCTGTGGATACCTGTGGACATAAGAGAAATCACGTTATCAACGGTAAGTTCTTACCATAACGTATATTTCTCTGGCTGGGTCCACAGGATTATCCACAGGATAACATTGGGATTCCCAAAGCCATTTTAGTGGTGGGGACGCTCCTGATTGCACAGGAGGACCTTTCGCCCGAAGTCTGCGTCATGAGAGGCAAAAGTATCCAAGGCATAATGTCTAATGAATGTGTTTATGGAAGACCATGTGGCTGCCTTACATATCTGTTCTGCTTAAGCACCCTGTTGTGCTGCCCAAGAAGGACCTACCTTACGTGTAGAGTGTGCAGAGACATTAGCCGGAATAGGGAGATCTGCATGAGAATAAGCTTCTGATATTACCATTCGGAGCCATCTCGCCAGCGTCTGTTTACTAGCAGGCCATCCTCTTCTATGGAATCCGTAGAGAATGAAGAGAGAATCTGTTTTCCTGATAGCACTAGTACGATCTATGTAGATTCTCAAAGCTCGGACCACGTCCAGCGACGCTTCTCCCGCAGATAGTCCCGATACCTGAAAAGCTGGGACTACAATCTCTTCATTCAGGTGAAACTTTGAAACCACCTTTGGAAGATAACTAGATCTCGTTCTGAGAACTGCTCTGTCTGGAAAAAAACTTAGGAAAGGAGACTTACATGATAATGCTCCTAAATCTGACACTCTTCTGGCTGAAGCCATTGCTAGTAAAAAAAGAACTTTAACCATTTAAGATCTGCTCTCTTAAGTGGTTCAAACAGAGGACCCTGGAGAAATTTAAGAACCAAATTCAAATCCCAGGGAGCTGCAGGAGGAACAAATGGAGGTTGAATATGTACTACTCCTTGAAAAAACGTACGTACATCCTGTAAATCAGAAATCTTCTGCTGAAACCATACAGTTAACTCTGAAACCTGAACCGTCAAGGAAGCAACTTTCAACCCTTTATCCAAACCTGCCTGAAGGAAATCCAAAATCCTAGCTACTTTAAAAGATCTCGGATTGAAATTTTTCCAGTACACCAGTGAATATAGGCTTGCCATATTCTATGATACACACGGGCCGAAGAAGGCTTTCTTGCTCTAAGCATAGTTTGGATTACTTGTTTCGAAAATCCTTTAGCCTCTAAGATAGAGGTTTCAACAGCCACACAGTCAAAGACAGGTGATCCAGATGACTGTGACAACAAGGACCCTGCATTAGCAGATATGGACGTTGAGGGAGCAGTATCGGTGCTTCCACGGACAATCTCAACAGATCTGTGTACCAATGCCTTCTTGGCCAAGCTGGAGCTATTAGAATGTTTGCACCTTTTGCCTGTTTTATCTTTCTCACTACTCTGGGTAACAGAGATATCGGCGGGAACAGATACGCCAGCTGAAACCTCCATTCTACTGACAGTGCGTCTCCTGGGTCCCTTGTTCTCGATCCATACCTTGGAACTTTGTTTTTTAGACGAGACGCCATAAGGTCTATCTCTGGTAGACCCCATCTGTTCACCAGTGTCTGAAACACTTCTGGGTGTAGTGCCCATTCGGTTTCCTGAATGGTGTGCCGACTGAGAAAGTCCGCTTCCCAGTTTAGTACAACCGGGACAAATACTGCTGACAATGCTGGGAGATGGAGTTCTGCCCATTTTAGAATGGGAGTTACTTCCTCCATCAATCTCTTGCTGTGAGTTCCTCCTTGATGATTGAGGTATGCTACTGCCGTCGCATTGTCTGAGCGGATCTGGACTGGTCTTCCTTGTAGATTGTCCTTTGCCTGAACCAGAGCAAAGTAAATGGCCCTTATTTCTAACAGATTTATTGGCAGGCGACTTTCCCTTGTGGTCCACTTTCCTTGGAACCATAGGCTTCCGAGTACCACCCCCCATCCCTGCAGGCTGGCATCTGTTGTCAGGACTTGCCACTCTTTTATCCAAAAGGGTCTCCCCTTGTTTAAATGGTCTGTCTGTAGCCACCACGCTAGAGACCTTTTTACATTTACTGGAATCTTTATCATCTGCTTCTTTATCGTCTGATGATTTCCGTTCCATTTGGTCAGAATAAGGTGCTGCAACGGTCTGGAGTGGAATTGTGCATATTGCACCATGTCGAAGGTTGATACCATCAGACCCAACAGTCGCATTGCTGCATGGACTGACATTGTCTGGGCTTGCAACACTTCCTGAGCCATGACCTGCACCTTGACTATCTTTTTCTCTGGTAAGAGAACTTTCTGTAGGTCTGAATCCAATATGGCTCCCAAATGAACCATCCGCTGTGCTGGATTCAGAGACGACTTTTCCCAATTTATGAGCCACCCGTGTCTCTGTAAACAAACTATCGTCTGTTGAAGATGGCTCAACAGTAAATCTTGCGACTGTGCTAAGATTAACAGGTCGTCTAGGTATGGGAATATTCTTATCCCCTGTTGCGCAGACAAGCTGCCATAACCACCATGATCTTGGTAAACACCCTGGGTGCTGTAGCTAGCCCGAAAGGCAGAGCTTGGAACTGGAAATGTTCCTGGAGGATGGCAAACTTGAGGTAACACTGATGTGACAGTGCTATAGGCACATGTAGGTAAGCATCCCGTACATCCAGAGATACCATGTAATCTCCCGGTTCCATAGCCAACATCGGGATCCATACGTATCTGTTCAGCATTTTCAGATTTAGAATTGGTCGATATGAGCCATTTGGCTTCTGGATTAGAAATAGATTGGAGTAAAACCCCTGTCCCCTTTGTGATGGAGGTACTGGGACAATCACACCTGACTGCAGTAATTTTTGGACTGCTTCTTGCAGGGCATTGGCCTTCGACTCTATACGAGATGGGCTGGTGCAAAAAAAATCTTTGAGGAGGCTGCCTCCTGAATGGGAACCCATACCCCTGAGATACTACCTTCTGCACCCAAGCATCTACTGTTGACTGTTGCCATATGTGTGCAAAAAGAAGGAGTCGGCCCCCAACCCTGGAATCCTCCAGGCGGAGGCCCGTCTCTTCAGGATGACGGTTTCTGTTCAGGTTTGGAAGCTGGCTTTTTGCTAGCCCACTGCTTCCTACCCCTGGATTTAAACTGGGGTTGCTTAGGCTCCTCTTTAGCTTTCGCTTTGCCAACGAAATGAGCGAAATTTTAAACCCTTGGACTTAGGGTTATAAGCAGCCGGAAATCTGACCTTTTTCGATTCAGCCTCTGATTCTAGGATATCCGATAAAGGTTTTCCAAATAATATATTACCGACAAAAGGCAATGCTTCCAATTCTTTCTTGGACTCCGCATCTGCCTTCCAGGTCCGTAGCCAAACTGCTCTGCGAGCGACTACTGTCAAGGCTGAAGCTTTAGAAGCAACTGTACCTACATCAATTGCTGCTTCTTCCAAATACTGGGCAGATTGTCTTAAACGGCAAAAACGATCCTCTTGCTCCCTAGTAGGAGAAGGGATGTCATTCTCTAGTTCCTCTATCCACTCGCCCATTGCCTTTGCTACCCAGGCCGAAGCCATAGCAGGTCTTACCACTGCTCCTACTAGAGAAAAAATATTTTTCAAAAGGCTCTCTACCCTTCTGTCTGTGACATCATTCAATGAGGTAGATGACAGTGGTAAAGCAGATTTATGCACGAGTCGCAGAACATGTGCATCTACTTTTGGAGGAACTTCTCTTTTCGAACAATCCACAGCAGGAAATGGATAATAAGAATCCCATCTCTTAGGAATCTTATACTTTTTACTGGGCGCTGCCCATGACTCATCCATCATTTCCGTCAACTCATCTGACGCTGGGAATTCAGCTTTCACTGATTTTGTTCGTTTAAATA
The DNA here is from genome assembly GCF_028390025.1 of Pseudophryne corroboree. Classification (NCBI taxonomy): domain Eukaryota; kingdom Metazoa; phylum Chordata; class Amphibia; order Anura; family Myobatrachidae; genus Pseudophryne; species Pseudophryne corroboree. Next base: position 376,062,671 of record NC_086445.1, on the reverse strand, counting down.
CAGGTGCTTTAGCTTTTAATACTGTCTTGGCTGGCTCTTCCAACGAGAGAACAGCCTTTACGGCATTAATAAGTTCAGATACATCTTCTGAACTAAAGCTCTGCGACTGATCATCATACGGAGTTGAATCTATTGTATCATCATCATCCGATGTATCATCTTGTGTAGTCTGCCACACAGACTATCTGTCTTAGTCTTACCTGTCCCTTGGTTGCTTGTAGAGGCTACTGGAACCAAACCATAGGAAGGGAGCTGCATGTATGGGTTCATAGTGTAACCTAACCCTTGAGGTGGTGCTACCAGAGTTAACCTGTCCGCTATTGAAGATAGAGTCTTTGCGAACATATTCCATGGTGGCTCTGTTGGTGGTTGAACCAACTCGTGTTTTTTACTTCGCTGAAAAGCGAAACAGTTTGCACACAAACCCTCATAAGTGACCAATTGATTCATATCAATTACCCCTGACTTACAAGATAAGCATGTTAGGGCTGTAGGAGTGCTTGATAAATTATCCTCATCACTTTTGCTGCTCACAGACATGGTATTAACCTGTTATTGACTACACAATTTGTGACTGAAAATCACCCTATATGTCAGTATATAGAGGTGAGATCAATCTGACCACAGTGCACCTGATTTGAGGGTCAGAACAGGACTGACATTACACAGAAAAGTCAGCACACATACTAGCAGTCAGTCACGTTAAAGCATTAGACATTGCCATATGAGAATACAACCTCCATAACAACTTATACATAAGTAGGAAAATTGTACTTCTGTTTTAAACTGGTTCTTTTTTCAACATAGCATGCAAAAAACACAGTAATATACAGGTCTCATATGCAATAGGTACTAAAAATTAACAATGCATACTAAGAAGTAGAGAGAATTTTTAGTACTGTATACCCTGCCTCCGTAGAGCGAGATACAGGGAGACTCACCACACTTCCATATCCAAGCAAATACGCTCGTAAGACGCTGAGTGGATTCAGACGCTACTGGTGTACACTGCCGCTCTTGATAACTGATAACGGACACGAACGCTCACCAACAGACACGGACGCTGAGCGACTTCCACGTGTATGCAGACGCTTAGGCCTGTGACTTGGTCTGGGCGGGTTTATCTCCAGTGTACACAACCGCAGCGTCTAAGCTGCGACCGAGTACCCTCGTGGTATCGTCTGAGCCGGAAGTGAGGAAATTTAGTTCATGAAACGAGAAACACGCGGGAACTGGCCATGAACTCGGAAGAGGGACGGCCAGGAGTGCGTCTGAATCCCCCTGTTGACTTAAACTCCCAGGATCGCGGCATCTACCTAGTCCTGGCGCCTATGATCCCCAGAGCGTAGCGCTGTCGCACTCTAGATTTTCGGCGCATCAACACACCGTTTGTAGTCTCCACCAAAATCAGTGTAGCTGTGTCCTGACCCCTCTAGTAAGAGGAAGTCCATAGACTCACCGTCTCCCCATGCTCCGGCGACAGCCTGGTTACGTTTGCTGGACCTGCTAGAACATCCGACACAGACGCCCGTCGAGACAGCACTGATACCCGAAGGTAAGCGTTGTTGCGACCCGGTGGGGAGTTGTTGGAGCGACTCTTTCTAGGATGCGTTTAAGACGCTGTTAAGATAAGTCGCTCAAAAAAACAATATAGTAAGTCTATAAAAATAAAATAATAAAAGCTTGAGGCTGCTCTCACAGCAGCCCTATGACCATGCAGCTTCCTGCCGCACCAAGCAAAAAACTGATCTGACTGAGTCAGTGGGCGGGACTATATGGTGAAGGCCCCAATGCATCCTGGGAGGCCAGAAAGCTCGTGACCGTGTTGGTACCATTTTCGCTGTCGCTCGACAATATCCCAATGTTATCCTGTGGATAATCCTGTGGACCCAGCCAGAGAAATTTCTTCCTTGTGTGACTGCTCCCCATCCTCGGAGGCTCGCGTCCGTGGTCACCAGAACCCAGTCTTGAATGCCAAACCTGCGACCCTCTAGAAGGTGAGCACTTTGCAGCCACCACAGGAGAGACACCCTGGCCCTGGGGGACAGGCTTATCTTATGATGTATTTGTAGATGGGACCCGGACCACTTGTCCAGGAGGTCCCACTGAAACGTCCTTGCATGAAACCTGCCGAAGGGGATGGCCTCGTAGACTGCCACCATTTTCCCCAGAACACGGGTGCATTGATGAACAGACACTCTTTTTGGCTTTAGCAGGTCTCTGACCATGTTCTGGAGGTCCTGGGCTTTTTCCATCGGGAGAAAAACCCTCTTCTGATCCGTGTCTAGAATCATGCCTAGGAATGATAGTCGAGTCGTTGGAATCAATTGTGACTTTGGCAGATTGAGAATCCAACCGTGTTGTTGTAGCACTCTCAGGGAGAGCGACACGCTCCTCTGCAATTGATCTCTCGATCTCGCTTTTATCAGGAGATCGTCCAAGTATGGGATAATTGTGACTCCATGCCTGCGCAAGAGCACCATCATCTCCGCTATCACCTTGGTGAAAATCCTCGGGGCCGTGGAAAGCCCAAACGGCAACGTCTGAAACTGGTAATGACAATCTTGTACAGCGAATCTCAGGTACGCCTGATGAGGAGGATATATGGGGACACGAAGGTATGCATCCTTTATGTCGAGTGACACCATAAAATCCCCCCCTTCCAGACTGGAGATCACAGCCCGGAACAATTCCATCTTGAATTTGAACTTTTTCAAGTACAGGTTTAGGGATTTTAGATTTAAAATGGGTCTGACCGAACCACCCGGCTTCGGGACCACGAACAGGGTTGAATAGTACCCTTTCCCCTGTTGGACTAGGGGAACCCTGACAATCACTTGCTGTTGACACAGCTTTTGAATTGCAGCTAACACTACTTCCCTCTCTGGGGGAGAAGCTGGCAAGGCCGACTTGAAAAATCGGCGAGGGGGCACCTCTTCGAATTCCAGTTTGTAGCCTTGGGATACAATATCCATCGCCTAAGGATCCACGTTTGACAGAACCCAGACCTGGCTGAAGAGTCGAAGACGTGCCCCCACCGGTGCGGACTCCCTCCGTGGAGCCCCAGCGTCATGCGGTGGATTTAGTAGAAGCCGGGGAGGACTTCTGCTCCTGGGAACTAGCCGAAGCAGGTGTTCTTTTCCCTCTACCCTTACCTCTGGCGAGGAAGGATCAGCCCCGACCTCTTCTGGACTTATGCAACCGAAATGACTGCATCTGATATTGTGGAGTTTTCTTTTGCTGTGGGGGAACAAAAGGCAAAAAAGTAGATTTACCTGCGGTAGCTGTGGCAACCAGGTCCGCGAGACCTTCCCCAAATAAAACTTCACCTTTGTATGGTAAAATCTCCATATGCTTCTTTGAGTCGGCATCACCCGTCCATTGGTGGGTCCACAGGGCTCGCCTAGCAGAAATCGCCATGGCGTTGGCTCTCGAACCTAGCAGCCCAACGTCTCTTTGAGCGTCTGTTATATATAAGACTGCGTCTTTAATGTGACCTAAGGTCAATAAAATGGTATCCCAGTCTAGGGTATCAAGGTCAGCTGACAAGGTATCTGTCCAAGCTGCAACTGCGCTACATACCCATGCCGATGCTATTGCCGGTCTGAGTAAAGCACCCGTATGCGTATAAATAGATTTTAAAGTAGTTTCCTGTCTGCGATCAGCAGGATCCTTGAGGACTGCCGTGTCTGGAGACGGTAGCGCCACCTTCCTGGACAGGCGCGTTAAAGCCTTGTCCACCCTGGGTGAGGATTCCCAGCGTACCCTGTCCTGTGCAGGGAAAGGATACGCCATAAGAATCCTCTTGGGAATCTGCAGCTTTTTGTCTGGAGTTTCCCAAGCTTTTTCAATAACTCGTTCAGCTCATGAGATGGGGGTAAGGTTACCTCAGATTTCTTTTCCTTATACATGCGTACCCTCGTGTCAGGGACAGAGGGGTCATCTGTGATATGCAAAACATCTTTTATTGCAATAATCATATAATGAATACTTTTGGCCACCCTTGGGTGTAACCTCGCATCATCGTAGTCGACACTGGAGTCAGAATCCGTGTCGGTATCAGTGTCTGCTATTTGGGATAGGGGACGTTTTTGAGACCCAGAAGGGCCCTGTGACACAGTCGAAGCCATGGGTTGACTCCCTGCTTTTTCCCTGGACTCTGCTTTGTCCATTCTCTTATGTAATAAGGTCACATTTGCATTTAAAACATTCCACATGTCCAACCAATCATGAGTCGGCGTTGCCGACGGAGACACCACAATCATCTGCTCCACCTCCTCCTTAGATGAGCCTTCCGCTTCAGACATGCCAACACACTCGTACCGACACCCCCACACACACAGGGATATAGTTATAAGGAGACAGTTCCCCAATAAGGTCCTTTGGAGAGACAGAGAGATTATGCCAGCACACACCCAGCGCCAACTGACACTGGAAACAATTTCCCAGATAATATAGCGCTTTTATATATAATTAACTGTGTAATACACTCACTGCGCCTTACAAGTACCCGCCCCCCTCCCCCCCTCTTTTCAGCCCTGTGTCACCGTGTTCAGCAGGGGAGAGACCGGAGAGCCAGCTTCTCTGCAGTGATCAGTGGAGATAATGGCGCTGGTTAGTGCTGAGGGACCAAGCTCCGCCCCCTCCAGCGGCGGGCTTCGGTCCCGCTCAAATGTATAAAACTGGCGGGGGATTTTTATAATTACTGCCTCCGCAGCCTATATACATATAAATGCCAGACTTAGAGGTTTATATTGCTGCCCAGGGCGCCCCCCCTGCGCTCTGCACCCATCAGTGCCTGCTAGTGTGTTGTGTGTGGGAGCAATGGCGCGCTTACCTCAGGGAAGATCTGAAGTCTTCTGCCACCTAAGAAGTCTTCTTTTCTTCTTATACTCACCCGGCTTCTATCTTCCGGCTCTGTGAGGAGGACGGCGGCGCGGCTCTGGGACGAACGGCGAGGGGAGACCTGCGTTCCGACTCCCTCTGGAGCTAATGGTGTCCAGTAGTCTAAGAAGCAGAGCCTATCACTTAAGTAGGTCTGCTTCTCTCTCCTCAGTCCCACGATGCAGGGAGCCTGTTGCCAGCAGTGCTCCCTGAAAATAAAAAAAACTAACAAAATTCTTTTTCAGAGAAACTCAGGACAGCTCCCTGTAATGCACCCAGTCTCCTCTGGGCACAGGATCTAACTGAGGTCTGGAGGAGGGGCATAGAGGGAGGAGCCAGTGCACACCCATTCTAAAGTTCTTTATAGTGCCCATGTCTCCTGCGGAGCCCGTCTATACCCCCATGGTCCTTACGGAGTCCCCAGCATCCTCTAGGACGTAAGAGAAAAAATAAGATTTTACTTATCGATAAATCTATTTCTCGTAGTCCGTAGTGGATGCTGGGACTCCGTCAGGACCATGGGGATTAGCGGCTCCGCAGGAGACAGGGCACAAAAATAAAAGCTTTAGGACTAGGTGGTGTGCACTGGCTCCTCCCCCTATGACCCTCCTCCAAGCCTCAGTTAGGATACTGTGCCCGGACGAGCGTACACAATAAGGAAGGATTTTGAATCCCGGGTAAGACTCATACCAGCCACACCAATCACACCGTACAACCTGTGATCTGAACCCAATTAACAGTATGACAAACGTAGGAGCCTCTGAACAGACGGCTCACAACAATAACAACCCGATTTTTTTGTAACAATAACTATGTACAAGTATTGCAGACAATCCGCACTTGGGATGGGCGCCCAGCATCCACTACGGACTACGAGAAATAGATTTATCGGTAAGTAAAATCTTATTTTCTCTGACGTCCTAGTGGATGCTGGGACTCCGTCAGGACCATGGGGATTATACCAAAGCTCCCAAACGGGCGGGAGAGTGCGGATGACTCTGCAGCACCGAATGAGAGAACTCCAGGTCCTCTTTAGCCAGGGTATCAAATTTGTAGAATTTTACAAACGTGTTCTCCCCCGACCACGTAGCTGCTCGGCAGAGTTGTAATGCCGAGACCCCTCGGGCAGCCGCCCAAGATGAGCCCACCTTCCTTGTGGAATGGGCCTTGATAGATTTAGGCTGTGGCAGGCCTGCCACAGAATGTGCAAGTTGAATTGTGCTACAAATCCAACGAGCAATCGTCTGCTTAGAAGCAGGAGCACCCAGCTTGTTGGGTGCATACAGTATAAACAGCGAGTCAGATTTTCTGACTCCAGCCGTCCTTGAAATATATATTTTCAATGCCCTGACAACGTCCAGCAACTTGGAATCCTCCAAATCGCTAGTAGCCGCAGGCACCACAATAGGCTGGTTCAGGTGAAACGCTGAAACCACCTTAGGCAGAAACTGAGGACGCGTCCGCAGTTCTGCCCTGTCCGAATGGAAAATCAGATATGGGCTTTTATACGATAAAGCCGCCAATTCTGACACTCTCCTGGCTGAAGCCAGGGCCAGTAGCATGGTTACTTTCCATGTAAGATATTTCAAATCCACCGATTTGAGTGGCTCAAACCAATGGGATTTGAGAAAATACAAAACTACATTAAGATCCCACGGAGCCACTGGGGGCACAACCGGGGGCTGTATATGTAGTACTCCTTTTACAAAAGTCTGGACTTCAGGAACTGAAGCCAATTCTTTCTGGAAGAAAATCGACAGGGCCGAAATTTGAACCTTAATGGACCCTAATTTGAGGCCCATAGACAATCCTGTTCGCAGGAAATGTAGGAATCGACCCAGTTGAAATTCCTCCGTCGGGGCCTTCCTGGCCTCACACCACGCAACATATTTCCTCCAAATGCGGTGATAATGTTGTGCAGTCACCTCCTTCCTGGCTTTTACCAGGGTAGGGATGACCTCTTCCGGAATGCCTTTTTCCCTTAGAATTCGGCGTTCAACCGCCATGCCGTCAAACGCAGCCGCGGTAAGTCTTGGAATAGACACGGTCCCTGCTGAAGCAGGTCCCGTCTTAGAGGTAGAGGCCACGGATCTTCCGTGAGCATCTCCTGAAGTTCCGGGTACCAAGTTCTTCTTGGCCAATCCGGAGCCACGAGTATCGTTCTTACTCCCCTTTGCCGTATAATTCTCAGTACTTTTGGTATGAGAGGCAGAGGAGGAAACACATACACTGACTGGAACTCCCACGGTGTTACCAGAGCGTCCACAGCTATTGCCTGAGGGTCTCTTGACCTGGCGCAATACCTGTCCAGTTTTTTGTTGAGACGGGACGCCATCATATCCACCTTTGGTTTTTCCCAACGGTTCACAATCATGTGGAAGACTTCTGGATGAAGTCCCCACTCTCCCGGGTGTAGATCGTGTCTGCTGAGGAAGTCCGCTTCCCAGTTGTCCACTCCCGGAATGAACACTGCTGACAGTGCTATCACATGATCTTCCGCCCAGCGAAGAATCCTTGCAGCTTCTGCCATTGCCCTCCTGCTTCTTGTGCCGCCCTGTCTGTTTACGTGGGCGACTGCCGTGATGTTGTCCGACTGGATCAACACCGGCTGACCCTGAAGCAGGGGTTTTGCCAGGCTTAGAGCATTGTAAATCGCTCTTAGCTCCAGTATATTTATGTGAAGAGACATCTCCAGGCTTGACCACACTCCCTGGAAGTTTCTTCCCTGTGTGACCGCTCCCCAGCCTCTCAGACTGGCATCCGTGGTCACCAGGACCCAGTCCTGTATGCCGAATCTGCGGCCCTCTAACAGATGAGCACTCTGCAACCACCACAGAAGAGACACCCTTGTCCGTGGAGACAAAGTTATCCGCTGATGCATCTGCAGATGCGATCCGGACCATTTGTCCAGCAGATCCCACTGAAAAGTTCGTGCGTGGAATCTGCCGAATGGAATCGCTTCGTAAGAAGCAACCATTTTTCCCAGGACTCTTGTGCATTGATGCACAGACACTTTTCCTGGTTTTAGGAGGTTCCTGACAAGTTCGGATAACTCCCTGGCTTTCTCCTCCGGAAGAAACACCTTTTTCTGAACCGTGTCCAGAATCATTCCCAGGAACAGCAGGCGTGTCGTCGGGGTCAATTGAGATTTTGGAAAATTCAGAATCCACCCGTGCTGTTGCAGCACTACTTGGGTTAGTGCTACTACATCCTCCAGCTGTTCTCTGGACCTTGCCCTTATCAGGAGATCGTCCAAGTAAGGGATAATTAATACGCCTTTTCTTCGCAGAAGAAACATCATTTCGGCCATTACCTTGGTAAAGACCCGAGGTGCCGTGGACAATCCAAACGGCAGCGTCTGAAACTGATAATGACAGTTTTGCACCACGAACCTGAGGTACCCTTGATGTGAAGGGCAAATTGGGACATGCAGGTAAGCATCCTTGATGTCCAGAGACACCATAAAGTCCCCTTCTTCCAGATTCGCTATCACTGCTCTGAGTGACTCCATCTTGAACTTGAATTTTTGTATGTACAGGTTCAAAGATTTCAGATTTAGAATAGGTCTTACCGAGCCGTCCGGCTTCGGTACCACAAATAGTGTGGAATAATACCCCTTTCCCTGTTGTAGGAGGGGTACCTTGACTATCACCTGCTGAGAATACAGCTTGTGAATGGCTTCCAATACCGTCGCCCTGTCTGAGGGAGACGTTGGCAGAGCAGACTTTAGGAACCGGCGAGGGGGAGACTTCTCGAATTCCAACCTGTAACCCTGAGATACTACCTGCAGGATCCAGGGGTCCACCTGTGAGTGAGCCCACTGTGCGCTGAAATTCTTGAGTCGACCCCCCACCGCCCCTGAGTCCGCTTGTAAAGCCCCAACGTCATGCTGAGGGCTTTGCAGAAGCCGGGGAGGGCTTCTGCTCCTGGGAGGGAGCTGCTTGGTGCACTCTCTTACCCTTTCCTTTGCCTCGGGGCAGATATGACTGTCCTTTTGCCCGCTTGTTCTTATAGGAACGAAAGGACTGCGGCTGAAAAAACGGTGTCTTTTTCTGTTGGGAGGGGACCTGAGGTAAAAAGGTGGATTTCCCGGCTGTTGCCGTGGCCACCAAATCCGATAGACCGACCCCAAATAATTCCTCCCCTTTATACGGCAATACTTCCATATGCCGTTTGGAATCCGCATCACCTGACCACTGTCGCGTCCATAAACTTCTTCTGGCAGATATGGACATCGCACTTACTCTCGATGCCAGAGTGCAAATATCTATCTGAGCATCTCGCATATAAAGAAAAGCATCCTTTAATTGCTCTATAGTCAATAAAATACTGTCCCTATCTAGGGTATCAATATTTTCAGTCAGGGAATCCGACCAAACCACCCCAGCACTGCACATCCATGCTGAGGCGATGGCTGGTCGCAGTATAACACCAGTATGAGTGTATATACTTTTCAGGGTAGTTTCCAGCCTCCTATCAGCTGGATCCTTGAGGGCGGCCGTTTCAGGAGACGGTAACGCCACTTGTTTTGATAAGCGTGTGAGTGCCTTATCCACCCTAGGGGGTGTTTCCCAGCGCGCCCTAACCTCTGGCGGGAAAGGATATAATGCCAATAACTTCTTTGAAATTAGCAGTTTTCTATCGGGGTTAACCCACGCTTCATCACACACTTCATTCAATTCCTCTGATTCAGGAAAAACTACAGGTAGTTTTTTCAGACCCCACATAATACCCCTTTTTGTGGTACTTGCAGTATCAGAGATATGCAAAGCCTCCTTCTTTGCCGTGATCATATAACGTGTGGCCCTACTGGAAAATACGTTTGTTTCTTCACCGTCGACACTAGATTCGGTGTCCGTGTCTGGGTCTGTGTCGACCGACTGAGGTAAAGGGCGTTTTACAGCCCCTGACGGTGTCTGAGACGCCTGTACAGGTACTAACTGGTTTGCCGGCCGTCTCATGTCGTCAACTGATTTTTGTAACGTGCTGACATTATCACGTAATTCCATAAACAAAGCCATCCATTCCGGTGTCGACTCCCTAGGGGGTGACATCACCATTACCGGCAATTGCTCCGCCTCCACACCAACATCGTCCTCATACATGTCGACACACACGTACCGACACACAGCAGACACACAGGGAATGCTCTTATCGAAGACAGGACCCCACTAGCCCTTTGGGGAGACAGAGGGAGAGTTTGCCAGCACACACCCAAGCGCTATAAATATATAGGAACAACCCTACAGAAGTGTTGTTTCCTTTATAGCAGCTTAATATATCAATATCGCCAAAAAAGTGCCCCCCCTCTCTGTTTTTTTACCCTGTTGCTGTAGTGCAGTGCAGGGGAGAGTCCTGGGAGCCTTCCTCGCAGCGGAGCTGTGCAGGAAAATGGCGCTGTGTGCTGAGGAGATAGGCCCCGCCCCCTATTTCGGCGGGCTCTTCTCCCGGTGTTTGTGAGACCTGGCAGGGGTTAAATACATCCATATAGCCCCAGGGGCTATATGTGATGTATTTTTAGCCAGAACAAGGTATTATCATTGCTGCCCAGGGCGCCCCCCCCCCAGCGCCCTGCACCCTCAGTGACCGCTGGTGTGAAGTGTGCTGACAACAATGGCGCACAGCTGCAGTGCTGTGCGCTACCTCATGAAGACTGAAAAGTCTTCTGCCGCCGGTTTCTGGACCTCTTCACTTTTCGGCATCTGCAAGGGGGTCGGCGGCGCGGCTCCGGGACCGGACTCCATGGCTGGGCCTGTGTTCGATCCCTCTGGAGCTAATGGTGTCCAGTAGCCTAAGAAGCCAATCCATCCTGCATGCAGGTGAGTTCACTTCTTCTCCCCTAAGTCCCTCGTTGCAGTGAGCCTGTTGCCAGCAGGACTCACTGAAAATAAAAAACCTAATAACTTTTTCTAAGCAGCTCTTTAGGAGAGCCACCTAGATTGCACCCTGCTCGGACGGGCACAAAAACCTAACTGAGGCTTGGAGGAGGGTCATAGGGGGAGGAGCCAGTGCACACCACCTAGTCCTAAAGCTTTTATTTTTGTGCCCTGTCTCCTGCGGAGCCGCTAATCCCCATGGTCCTGACGGAGTCCCAGCATCCACTAGGACGTCAGAGAAAAGTTTTTTAGTTGAGACAAACAAATAAAAATCTACTGTATTAACATATTTATATGTAAATAGAGTGGGACGGATGGGAAGGGGTGATGTATGGGACAAAGGGATAGGTGGCGGGGGATGGAAATGAGCAGGGGGTGGATTGGGACAAAGTGGAGCCATGGCGGGGGAGGAACAGGACGAGTAGGTATAGTTTTCAGAGAGGGTGGGTGGAGCCACTAAGGGGAGGTGGGACCAGACAGAGCAAGGCGCACGTATAATATATATTTATTTTTTAATCCGTAAGGCAGCACTCCATAGCAATCAGTGCACTTTCTCAGGTGCCCTCCGTGGAAGCTCCCCGGCCAGGAGCCCAAATGTAGTTCAGCAGTGCCGCTGACTTGCTGAACTATTTATCTATCTATCTACCTATCTATGTATGTGTATACACAGACATAGAATAAATATATATATATATCTATCTCTTGCAGGACTTCAGATGAGGATCTCCCATCTATGCCTAGAAGAGGAGTGACACTTCACTGCCCTATCACTGTGGCTAGCAGTGATGGGGGCCCACTGGGAGCCGCGGCTGTTGTGAAGTGCCAGGAGGAGGTTGGTTCCCCTAGACTGCAAGATCGCTGCTGGCTGCAGTGATCGGGACAGACAGGGAGGCAGAGCTGCAGCTACCACTACCTTATTCTCTTTAGTGACGCCAGAAGGGGAGGGCGTGCAGGCCGCAGGGTTCAGGACAGACATGGGGAAGGCAGAGCTGCGGCTATCATGCTTCACTAATGCCAGCAGGAGGGGGGTCAGATGGTCTGCCCGATCACTGTGCCCAGCAGTGATCGGGGCCCACTGGGAGCCGCGGCTGTTGTGAAGTGCCAGGAGGAGGTTGGTTCCCCTAGACTGCCAGATCGCTGCTGGCTGCAGTGATCGGGACAGACAGGGAGGCAGAGCTGCAGCTACCACTACCTTATTCTCTTTAGTGACGCCAGAAGGGGAGGGCGTGCAGGCCGCAGGGTTCAGGACAGACATGGGGAAGGCAGAGCTGCGGCTATCATGCTTCACTAATGCCAGCAGGAGGAGGGTCAGATGGTCTGCCCGATCACTGTGCCCAGCAGTGATCGGGGCCCACTGGGAGCCGCGGCTGTTGTGAAGTGCCAGGAGGAGGTTGGTTCCCCTAGACTGCCAGATCGCTGCTGGCTGCAGTGATCGGGACAGACAGGGAGGCAGAGCCGCAGCTACCACTACCTTATTCTCTTTAGTGACGCCAGAAGGGGAGGGCGTGCAGGCCGCAGGGTTCAGGACAGACATGGGGAAGGCAGAGCTGCGGCTATCATGCTTCACTAATGCCGGCAGGAGGGGGGTCAGATGGTCTGCCCGATCACTGTGCCCAGCAGTGATTGGGGTACACCGGGGCGGAATCACAGGTCCAGTGGGGCTGGGAGGTCACACTGACTTTGGCGGCTGCTGGAATATTAGCTTCCAGGAGCTGCCCAGTGGGCATTTATGACTTGTCGCATCAGATGCGAACAAGTCAGGGAAAGCGGTTTAAGCATAGTACAATATAAATCAGCAATGTTTTGCGCAACTTCAGTTTGAAAAAGAGCACTACGTTTCCCAAAACATTGCTGTTCCAAAAAATAAGATTTTACTTACCGATAAATCTATTTCTCGGAGTCCGTAGTGGATGCTGGGGTTCCTGAAAGGACCATGGGGAATAGCGGCTCCGCAGGAGACAGGGCACAAAAAGCAAAGCTTTTCCAGATCAGGTGGTGTGCACTGGCTCCTCCCCCCATGACCCTCCTCCAGACTCCAGTCAGGTACCGTGCCCGGACGAGCGTACACAATAAGGGAGGATTTTGAATCCCGGGTAAGACTCATACCAGCCACACCAATCACACCGTACAACTTGTGATCTAAACCCAGTTAACAGTATGATAACAGCGGAGCCTCTGAAAGATGGCTTCCTTCAACAATAACCCGAATTAGTTAACAATAACTATGTACAATTATTGCCGATAATCCGCACTTGGGATGGGCGCCCAGCATCCACTACGGACTCCGAGAAAGAGATTTATCGGTAAGTAAAATCTTATTTTCTCTATCGTCCTAGCGGATGCTGGGGTTCCTGAAAGGACCATGGGGATTATACCAAAGCTCCCAAACGGGCGGGAGAGTGCGGATGACTCTGCAGCACCGAATGAGAGAACTCCAGGTCCTCCTTAGCCAGAGTATCAAATTTGTAAAATTTTACAAACGTGTTCTCCCCTGCCCACGTAGCTGCTCGGCAAAGTTGTAATGCCGAGACCCCTCGGGCAGCCGCCCAAGATGAGCCCACCTTCCTTGTGGAGTGGGCCTTTACAGATTTAGGCTGTGGCAGGCCTGCCACAGAATGTGCAAGTTGGATTGTGCTACAGATCCAACGAGCAATCGTCTGCTTAGACGCAGGAGCACCCATCTTGTTGGGTGCATACAATATAAACAACGAGTCAGATTTTCTGACTCCAGCTGTCCTTGCAATATATATTTTTAATGCTCTGACAACGTCCAGTAACTTGGAGTCCTCCAAGTCACTTGTAGCCGCAGGCACTACAATAGGCTGGTTCAGATGAAATGCTGACACCACCTTAGGGAGAAAATGCGGACGAGTCCGCAGTTCTGCCCTGTCCGAATGGAAAATCAGATATGGGCTTTTGTAAGATAAAGCTGCCAGTTCTGACACTCTCCTGGCCGAAGCCAGGGCTAGAAGCATGGTCACTTTCCATGTGAGATATTTCAAATCCACCTTCTTTAGTGGTTCAAACCAATGAGATTTTAGAAAGTCCAAAACCACATTGAGATCCCACGGTGCCACTGGAGGCACCACAGGAGGCTGTATATGTAGCACTCCCTTAACAAAGGTCTGGACTTCAGGGACTGAAGCCAATTCTTTTTGAAAGAAAATCGACAGGGCCGAAATTTGAACCTTAATAGATCCCAATTTGAGACCCATAGACAATCCTGATTGCAGGAAATGTAGGAATCGACCCAGTTGAAATTCCTCCGTCGGAGCACTCCGATCTTCGCACCACGCAACATATTTTCGCCAAATTCGGTGATAATGTTGCACGGTTACTTCCTTCCTTGCTTTAATCAAAGTAGGAATGACTTCTTCCGGCATGCCTTTTTCCTTTAGGATCCGGCGTTCAACCGCCATGCCGTCAAACGCAGCCGCGGTAAGTCTTGAAACAGACAGGGACCCTGCTGAAGCAAGTCCCTCCTTAGAGGTAGAGGCCACGGATCTTCCGTGATCATCTCTTGAAGTTCCGGGTACCAAGTCCTTCTTGGCCAATCCGGAACCACTAGTATCGTCCTTACGCCTCTTTGCCGTATAATTCTCAATACTTTTGGTATGAGAGGCAGAGGAGGAAACACATACACCGACTGGTACACCCAAGGCGTTACCAGCGCGTCCACAGCTATTGCCTGCGGATCTCTTGACCTGGCGCAATACCTGTCCAGTTTTTTGTTGAGGCGAGACGCCATCATGTCCACCATTGGTCTTTCCCAACGGGTTACCAGCAAGTGGAAGACTTCTGGATGAAGTCCCCACTCTCCCGGGTGAAGATCGTGTCTGCTGAGGAAGTCTGCTTCCCAGTTGTCCACTCCCGGGATGAACACTGCTGACAGTGCTATCACATGATTCTCTGCCCAGCGAAGAATCCTTGCAGCTTCTGCCATTGCACTCCTGCTTCTTGTGCCGCCCTGTCTGTTCACATGGGCGACTGCCGTGATGTTGTCCGACTGGATCAACACCGGTTTTCCCTGAAGCAGAGGTTCTGCCTGGCTTAGAGCATTGTATATTGCTCTTAGTTCCAGAATGTTTATGTGAAGAGACGTTTCCAGGCTCGTCCATACTCCCTGGAAGTTTCTTCCTTGTGTGACTGCTCCCCAGCCTCTCAGGCTGGCGTCCGTGGTCACCAGGATCCAATCCTGTATGCCGAATCTGCGGCCCTCCAATAGATGAGCACTCTGCAACCACCACAGAAGAGACACCCTTGTCCTTGGAGACAGGGTTATCCGCAGGTGCATCTGAAGATGCGACCTTGACCATTTGTCCAACAGATCCCTTTGGAAAATTCTTGCGTGGAATCTGCCGAATGGAATTGCTTCGTAAGAAGCCACCATTTTTCCCAGGACTCTTGTGCATTGATGTACAGACACCTTTCCTGGTTTTAGGAGGTTCCTGACAAGCTCGGATAACTCCTTGGCTTTTTCCTCCGGGAGAAAAACCTTTTTCTGAACCGTGTCCAGAATCATCCCTAGGAACAGCAGACGAGTTGTCGGCATTAACTGGGATTTTGGAATATTCAGAATCCACCCGTGCTGTTTTAGCACTTCTTGCGACAGTGCTAATCCCATCTCTAGCTGTTCTCTGGACCTTGCCCTTATTAGGAGATCGTCCAAGTATGGGATAATTAATATGCCTTTTCTTCGAAGAAGAATCATCATCTCGGCCATTACCTTTGTAAAGACCCGAGGTGCCGTGGACAATCCGAACGGCAGCGTCTGAAACTGATAGTGACAGTTTTGTACAACGAACCTGAGGTACCCCTGGTGTGAGGGGTAAATTGGAACGTGGAGATACGCATCCTTGATGTCCAAGGATACCATAAAGTCCCCCTCTTCCAGGTTCGCTATCACTGCTCTGAGTGACTCCATCTTGAACTTGAACTTCTTTATGTACAGGTTCAAGGACTTCAGATTTAGAATAGGCCTTACCGAGCCATCCGGCTTCGGTACCACAAAAAGAGTGGAATAATACCCCTTCCCTTGTTGTAGAAGAGGTACCTTGACTATCACCTGCTGAGAGTACAGCTTGTGAATGGCTTCCAAAACCGTCTCCCTTTCGGAGGGGGACGTTGGTAAAGCAGACTTCAGGAAACGGCGAGGTGGATCTGTCTCTAATTTCAACCTGTACCCCTGAGATATTATCTGCAGGATCCAGGGATCTACCTGCGAGTGAGCCCACTGCGCGCTGTAATTTTTGAGACGACCACCCACCGTCCCCGAGTCCGCTTGAGAAGCCCCAGCGTCATGCTGAGGCTTTTGTAGAAGCCGGGGAAGGCTTCTGTTCCTGGGAAGGAGCTGCCTGTTGCTGTCTCTTCCCTCGACCTCTGCCTCGTGGCAGATATGAATAGCCCTTTGCTCTCTTATTTTTAAAGGAACGAAAGGGCTGCGGTTGAAAAGTCGGTGCCTTTTTCTGTTGGGGAGTGACTTGAGGTAGAAAGGTGGATTTCCCGGCTGTAGCCGTGGCCACCAAATCTGATAGACCGACTCCAAATAACTCCTCCCCTTTATACGGCAAAACTTCCATATGTCGTTTTGAATCCGCATCGCCTGTCCACTGTCGCGTCCATAAAGCTCTTCTGGCCGAAATGGACATAGCACTTACCCGTGATGCCAGTGTGCAGATATCCCTCTGTGCATCACGCATATAAAGAAATGCATCCTTTATTTGTTCTAACGACAGTAAAATATTGTCCCTGTCCAGGGTATCAATATTTTCAATCAGGGACTCTGACCAAACTACCCCAGCACTGCACATCCAGGCAGTCGCTATAGCTGGTCGTAGTATAACACCTGCATGTGTGTATATACTTTTTTGGATATTTTCCATCCTCCTATCTGATGGATCTTTAAGTGCGGCCGTCTCAGGAGAGGGTAACGCCACTTGTTTAGATAAGCGTGTTAGCGCCTTGTCCACCCTAGGAGGTGTTTCCCAGCGCTCCCTAACCTCTGGCGGGAAAGGGTATAATGCCAATAATTTCTTTGAAATTATCAGCTTTTTATCAGGGGCAACCCACGCTTCATTACACACGTCATTTAATTCTTCTGATTCAGGAAAAACTATAGGTAGTTTTTTCACACCCCACATAATACCCTGTTTAGTGGTACCTGTAGTATCAGCTAAATGTAACGCCTCCTTCATTGCCAAAATCATATAACGTGTGGCCCAACTGGAAAATACGGTTGATTCGTCACCGTCACCACTGGAGTCAGTGCCTGTGTCTGGGTCTGTGTCGACCGACTGAGGCAAAGGGCGTTTCACAGCCCCTGACGGTGTTTGAGTCGCCTGGACAGGCACTAATTGATTGTCCGGCCGTCTCATGTCGTCAAACGACTGCTTTAGCGTGTTGACACTATCCCGTAGTTCCATAAATAAAGGCATCCATTCTGGTGTCGACTCCCTAGGGGGTGACATCCTCATATTTGGCAATTGCTCCGCCTCCACACCAATATCGTCCTCATACATGTCGACACACACGTACCGACACACAGCAGACACACAGGGAATGCTCCTAACGAAGACAGGACCCACTAGCCCTTTGGGGAGACAGAGGGAGAGTTTGCCAGCACACACCAAAAGCGCTATATATAACAGGGATAGCCTTATAATAAGTGCTCCCTTATAGCTGCTTTATATATATCAAAATATCGCCATAAATTTGCCCCCCCTCTCTGTTTTACCCTGTTTCTGTAGTGCAGTGCAGGGGAGAGACCTGGGAGCCGTCCTGACCAGCGGAGCTGTGAGAGGAAATGGCGCCGTGTGCTGAGGAGATAGGCCCCGCCCCTTTTCCGGTGGGCTCGTCTCCCGCTATTTAGTGAATCCAGGCAGGGGTTAAATATCTCCATATAGCCTCTGGGGGCTATATGTGAGGTATTTTTAGCCTTTATATAGGTTACATTTGCCTCCCAGGGCGCCCCCCCCCAGCGCCCTGCACCCTCAGTGACTGCGTGTGAAGTGTGCTGAGAGGAAAATGGCGCACAGCTGCAGTGCTGTGCGCTACCTTTAGAAGACTGCAGGAGTCTTCAGCCGCCGATTCTGGACCTCTTCTGACTTCAGCATCTGCAAGGGGGCCGGCGGCGCGGCTCCGGTGACCATCCAGGCTGTACCTGTGATCGTCCCTCTGGAGCTGATGTCCAGTAGCCAAGAAGCCAATCCATCCTGCACGCAGGTGAGTTCACTTCTTCTCCCCTCAGTCCCTCGTTGCAGTGATCCTGTTGCCAGCAGGACTCACTGTAAAATAAAAAACCTAAGCTAAACTTTTTCTAAGCAGCTCTTTAGGAGAGCCACCTAGATTGCACCCTTCTCGGCCGGGCACAAAAATCTAACTGGAGTCTGGAGGAGGGTCATGGGGGGAGGAGCCAGTGCACACCACCTGATCTGGAAAAGCTTTGCTTTTTGTGCCCTGTCTCCTGCGGAGCCGCTATTCCCCATGGTCCTTTCAGGAACCCCAGCATCCACTAGGACGATAGAGAAAGGAGGTTTTCTAACTGCTCATCTCATTTGGTCTGTTTGTCCTCTTTTTATCCCTCGAAGGGTATGCATCTTGGTACAGAGGGTGTGGTCATGTCATTGAGAGGGTGTGCATGACAGACTAGACTAACCCAGTGATGGGGAACCTTAAGCACTCCAGCTGTCGTTGAAGTATACATCCCAGCATGCCTTGCTACAGTTTTGCTATTTGGCCATGCTAAAACTGTAGCAGGGAATGCTGGGATGTGTAGTTCAACAACAGGTGGAGTACCAAAGGTTCCCCATCACTGCAGCCTAGTCTGTCGTTTGTCTAGTGCCAGGCCCCCAGCTGTCAACCTTTATCTTTTGTATGCACAACAACAGGTCCATGCAGTATAGAATCACAATGATCTGTTTTTTTTTATCGGGTTTTTATTAGACATCACAGTTGTTTATCACTGGGCTTGACAAATGTTTCTAAGATCTAGGAGCCAGGAAGAAAGTATAGGAGCCAGACGCGCCCCCCCCCCCCCCCCCCCCCCACAAAAAAAAAGTAACAGAATAAGTTGGTAAGTAAGTGCACAACAATGCAGCAAGACACTGCAACTGGCATGTTCGTTCACTTACATTCCAATCCAAACAACAGGTTATACCTAGGCCAAGAACTGGACATTTGTTTTATCCCTCATACTCATTTCTAGTGCTAAAAAGGACACCAGTGTGGCGTGCTTCAAACAAGCTTCTGTCAGCTCACTCAGTAAACTTGAGACAAATCCAATAAGCAGGAGGAAGAAAGGACAGAAAGGAACTGCTCTCCTAAAGCTTGTACTCCTTTGGAGAGTTCTGCTACGCATGATATAGCAGAGGGCCTGTCAGTGGATTATTAGCACTGTTCCAATAAGAGCTGCAGCATAATAATAATTTGAGGCCTGGACTGTGCTGAAAGTGTACCAGACCAGCTTAGTTTGCAAAGACTGCTGCACCAGTAAAATAGTCTCTTATATACCACTGATGTTGGCACTACCTCCTGTGACATGAATGATGTGAAGTCACGTAAAGAATGGGATTTATTACTAAGGGAGTAGAGGCTTGTCTACAGGTGTGGCATGAGAAGTTCTTCTGGGATGCTATTAGGATTCCACATTAAAACAATGTATAAGCTTGAAAATGGAATTATATGCTTAAAGCAAAGTAGCTCAGTGTTCTTACCCATGCATCAAGCACTTCGCTAGATGCATTTCTATAGTTACTTCTGGTTCTTTAAGACATCTTCCTTTGTATGTACCAGGCTATAACCAGTAAAATACCTTTCCATGGCTGTAATGTCAAGTAAATATGTATATTGCTCATTCTGCACACCTTACCTCTGGCATAGTTTCAAATAATGTCCTTCTTCGTTTTGTGAACTCCTTCATGTCGGTCAGTATTTCATGCTTCATCTCAGGAGGAAGGCTAATAAAATCCTCAGAGTCTATGTCCACTGCATGAGGATCAGCAAAAAACTCTTCCTATTTACAAACAAAGTAGTAGCTATAAAATGCGTCAGTAATCCAGGCCTCCTGTCCACATATTGAAATGGAAACCAAGTAAAATAATATTTTATTGGACTGCACTTTACCATCCAGTCTGCTAATTACCCCAAACTTTTATCTCTTATTTATTAGTAGTATTATTTATCCATTTTTGGGAAATCGATTTCATACATTAACAGGTTTTTAGGATTTATTTATAGAAACCCTGCTTGAATGTTAATTAGGAACAAATGAAAGTATGTAGGGCATTCCTAACATTGTTAATTAAAAGGAGTTCTCCACTTTAAATAGGTTATCAAGAGCTCACAGCATCAGCAGAGGGAGTCTCCCAGTACTGCTCCAAATAGAGATCTTCTGCCGAGCTGTACGCGACAGGCATGCACAGATGCCATCTCTTGGAAATATGAAGGAGACTTTCTTACAGTGGTTTATAGCTTAAGATAACATGGGTATGAGGTGTGATATTGGGAGTAATTGCGAATAAGTGGACATAGTGTAGGAGAGGGGCAGAATAGTAGTAGCAGTGAAATGAAAAGGACAGGGCTGGTGTGGCAGCTGGTTCACAAAGAAAACATCAGGCGAGGTTTATACAGTTCAAACAAAAACTCACTTATTTACATAAATAATATCTGTTGTATTACAGACTACTATTACACAGTGGGACTATTACTAATACTACACAATGGGAAAGATTTGGGACACTTGTTCCGCAGATAAGTAAGGAAAAGGTTTTGAACCACAAAATAACCAGACATTTCTTTATCTAAATGGAGTTAGAAATGGATTAGATGCTATGGACAAATCCTTACCAGGTCGCTCTATGGAAGCCTCACACATTATTCAAACAAATGACAACTTTCCTCCCAGAACACTGATAATACTGACAAGAAGGTGAATATTGTTGCACACCACCTAGTGGTTCTATCACTAGCGATATCAAACACCATGGAAGAAATTAAAAGAGCACCTGAAGAATCCGTTTTTCATTAATTCGTTCTTCCCATTCCCTATCTTCTTCCTCTTCAGAGCTAAGAGTAAAATAAGTCAATTTAGCAGCTTTACCAGACAAGCAGGAAAAAAATAAAAAAAGATAAAATGTAATGAATGGAAGCAAATCTGAGACGGTCAGCCACGTTGCTCTCTTGCTGTCAATTTGTGTATCATTGTCCACTAAGTTCAATGTAAAATGCAATGTCCTGAGACAGTATATCACATCTAAAGAGTGAAGCCCATGTAAAACACAACCAGGATAACAAACTGCTGATGCCAAAGACAGAAACAAACTTAGAAATGTTGGTTGTGTTTGAAAGGGTGTACTATGGTATGCTGGCACTCGTGATCCCGGCGGCCAGCATACTGGCGCCAGGATCCCGACCGCCGGTATATTGGCAGCGGGGCCAGCCCAAAAGAGCCCCTTGCGGGCATGCTACGCGCACCAAGCTATTTATTCGCGACACCCCATGAGGGAGGACACCCCATAAGGGAAAATAGTTGTCAGGACTCCGGCGCTAGTATGCTGAGCGCCGGGATCCTGACAGCAAGCATATCAAGTGCCACCCGTTTTGAAGGGCTAGTTTTCATGACAAACAAGGTAGAGGGCCTAATTCACGTTTGTATGCAATGCCAATGTTCACTCAACTGATGCATGTGCCTTGTTAGCAGTGCATACGCGCCACGGTACCTCTGTGACACCGCTCGCAATGAGAATTTCATCGCAGAGTGATGGACAGGAAGTGACAGTTTGGGGCAGGTAATGGGGAGTGGCAGCAAAAACGCAGGCGTGTCATGGCTGTTTACTGGAGAGTATCTGATGACAGCTGCAATCATGTACATAAGATAAACGTGGCACCAGCGTCATTACTGACGCGGCCAGTCTGTGTGACCATAGCGCTATGCGAGCAGTTGATGTTCCTCGTTATTGCGTGGATGTGCGGTTGATAATGGCTTTGTGATGGCTCCAATGGGCGTCTATCTTCTTTTCTGGGCGGCTGCTTCACTTGCGATGATTAGCAATTCCATAGCCTAAAAATCTGCAGCTGCATAGGCATGTGTGTAGAAACATGAATTAGGCCCAGAGACCAGTAAGGCAGTGTTTCCAACTCAGTATACCTCAAGATTTGGGAAAGGAGTGGCTGAGGTGCCTGGTGGTTGGAGGTCTGCCTGCGTACTGCGACGCATTTAATGCATATAATAAGATTTTACTTACCAGTAAATCTATTTCTCGTAGTCCGTAGTGGATGCTGGGGAATCCGTAAGGACCATGGGGAATAGACGGGCTCCGCAGGACACAGGGAACTTTAAGAAAGAATTTGGATACTGGTGTGCTCTGGCTCCTCCCTCTATGTCCCTCCTCCAGACCTCAGTTAGAGAAACTGTGCCCGGAAGAGCTGACAGTACAAGGAAAGGATTTTGGAATCCAGGGTAAGACTCATACCAGTCACACCAATCACACCGCGTAACTTGTGATAAACTTACCCAGTTAACAGTATGAACAACAATGGAGCATCAGATAAACCCTGATGCAACCAAACATAACCCTTATTTAAGCAATAACTATATACAAGTATTGCAGAAGAAGTCCGCACTTGGGACGGGCGCCCAGCATCCACTACGGACTACGAGAAATAGATTTACCGGTAAGTAAAATCTTATTTTCTCTAACGTCCTAGTGGATGCTTGGGACTCCGTAAGGACCATGGGGATTATACCAAAGCTCCCAAACGGGCGGGAGAGTGCGGATGACTCTGCAGCACCGAATGAGCAAACACAAGGTCCTCCTCAGCCAGGGTATCAAACTTATAAAACTTTGCAAAAGTGTTTGAACCTGACCAAGTAGCCGCTCGGCAAAGCTGTAATGCCGAGACCCCTCGGGCAGCCGCCCAAGAAGAGCCCACCTTCCTTGTGGAGTGGGCTTTTACTGATTTTGGAAGCGGCAATCCAGCCGCAGAATGAGCCTGCTGAATCGTGTTACAGATCCAGCGAGCAATAGTTTGCTTTGAAGCAGGAGCACTCAGCTTGTTGGGTGCATACAGGATAAACAACGACTCAGTTTTCCTGACTCTAGCCGTTCTGGCTACATAAACCTTCAAAGCCCTGACCACATCTAGTAACTCGGAATCCTCCAAGTCACGAGTAGCCACAGGAACCACAATAGGTTGGTTCATATGAAAGGATGACACCACTTTTGGCAGAAATTGTGGACGGGTCCGCAATTCTGCCCTGTCCATATGGAAAACCAGACAGGGGCTTTTATGTGACAAAGCCGCTAATTCTGACACACGCCTAGCTGAAGCCAAGGCCAATAACATGACCACCTTCCACGTGAGAAATTTTAACTCCACGGTTTTGAGTGGCTCAAACCAGTGTGACTTCAGAAAACTCAACACCACGTTAAGATCCCAAGGTGCCACAGGAGGCACAAAAGGAGGCTGAATATGCAGCACTCCCTTTACAAACGTCTGGACTTCCGGAAGAGAAGCCAGTTCTTTTTGAAAGAAAATGGATAGGGCCGAAATCTGGACCTTAATGGAACCCAATTTTAGGCCCAAAGTCACTCCCCACTGTAGGAAGTGAAGGAAACGGCCCAGCTGGAATTTCTCCGTAGGAGCATTCCGGGCCTCACACCAAGCAACATATTTTCGCCATATACGGTGATAATGTTTAGACGTCACGTCTTCCTAGCCTTTATCAGCGTAGGAATAACCTCATCCGGAATGCCTTTTTCTGCTAGGATTCGGCGTTCAACCGCCATGCCGTCAAACGCAGCCGCGGTAAGTCTTGGAACAGACAGGGCCCCTGTTGCAACAGGTCCTGTCTTAGAGGCAGAGGCCATGGGTCCTCTGTGAGCATTTCTTGCAGCTCTGGATACCAAGTCCTTCTTGGCCAATCCGGAACAATGAGTATTGTTCTCACTCCTCTTTTTCTTATGATTCTCAGCACCTTGGGTATGAGAGGAAAAGGAGGAAATACATAAACCGACTGGAACACCCACGGTGTCACTAGTGCGTCTACAGCTATCGCCTGAGGGTCTCTTGACCTGGCGCAATACCTCTGTAGCTTTTTGTTGAGGCGGGATGCCATCATGTCCACCTGTGGCAGTTCCCACCGACTTGCAATCTGCGCGAAGACTTCTTGATTAAGTCCCCACTCTCCCGGGTGGAGGTCGTGCCTGCTGAGAAAGTCTGCTTCCCAGTTGTCCACTCCCGGAATGAACACTGCTGACAGTGCTCTTAAGTGATTCTCCGCCCAGCGAAGAATTCTGGTGGCTTCCGCCATCTCCACCCTGCTCCTTGTGCCGCCTTGGCGGTTTACATGAGCCACTGCGGTGATGTTGTCTGACTGAATCAGCACCGATTGGTCGCGAAGCAGGGTCTCCGCTTGACTTAGGGCGTTGTATATGGCCCTTAGTTCCAGGATGTTGATGTGAAGGCAAGTCTACTGACTTAACCACAGACCTTGGAAATTTCTTCTCTGTGTGACTGCCCCCCACCCTCGGAGGCTTGCATCCGTGGTCACCAGGATCCAGTCCTGAATGCCGTAGATGTGATCCGGACCACTTGTCCAACAGATCCCACTGAAAGGTCCTCGCATGGAACCTGCCGAAGGGAATGGCCTCGTATGATGCCACCATCTTTCCCAGGACTCGCGTGCAGTGATGCACCGACACCTGTTTTGGTTTTAATAGGTCTCTGACCAGTGTCATGAGCTCCTGAGCCTTCTCCATCGGGAGATA
Organism: Pseudophryne corroboree; assembly: GCF_028390025.1. Lineage (NCBI taxonomy): Eukaryota > Metazoa > Chordata > Amphibia > Anura > Myobatrachidae > Pseudophryne > Pseudophryne corroboree. Next base: position 376,038,145 of record NC_086445.1, on the reverse strand, counting down.
AACCCTCTTCTGGTCTGTGTCCAGAATCATGCCCAGGAAGGGCAGACGAGTCGTAGGAATCAACTGCGACTTTGGAATATTTAGAATCCAGCCGTGCTGTTGTAACACTTCCCGAGAGCGTGCTACGCTGATCAGCAACTGCTCTCTGGACCTCGCCTTTATGAGGAGATCGTCCCAGTATGGGATAATTGTGACCCCTTGCTTTCGCAGGAGCACCATCATTTCCGCCATTACCTTGGTAAATATTCTCTGTGCCGTGGACAGACCAAACGGCAACGTCTGGAATTGGTAATGACAATCCTGTACCACAAATCTGAGGTACGCCTGATAAGGTGGATAAATGGGGACATGAAGATATGCATCCTTTATGTCCAGAGACACCATAAAATCCCCCCCTTTCAGGCTTGCGATGACCGCTCTGAGCGATTCCATCTTGAACTTGAACCTTTTCAGGTATATGTTCAGGGATTTTAAATTCAATATGGGTCTGACCGAACCGTCCGGTTTCGGTACCACAAACATGGTCGAATAATAACCCTTTCCTTGTTGAAGGAGGGGAACCTTGACCACCACCTGCTGAAGATACAATTTGTGAATTGCAGCTAACACTATTTCCCTCTCTAAGGGGGAAGCTGGCAGGGCCGATTTGAGGTATCGGTGAGGGGGCATCTCTTCGAATTCCAGCTTGTATCCCTGAGACACAATCTCTATCGCCCAGGGATCCACCTGTGAGTGCACCCACTTGTAGCTGAAATTTCGGAGACGCACCCCCACCGGGCCTAGCTCCACCTGAGGAGCCCCAGCGTCATGCGGTGGATTTAGTGGAAGCCGGGGAGGACTTCTGTTCCTGGGAACTAGCTGTGTTATGCAGCCTCTTTCCTTTGCCCCTGCCTCTGGCAAGAAAGGACGCACCTCGGACTTTCTTGCTCTTTTGTGATCGAAAGGACTGCATTTGGTAATAGGGTGCTTTCTTAGGTTGTGAGGGAACATACGGCAAAAAACTTGACTTTCCAGCAGTAGCTGTGGAGACCAGGTCCAAGAGACCGTCCCCAAACAACTCCTCACCCTTGTAAGATAAAACCTCCATGTACCTCTTTGAGTCGGCATCACCTGTCCATTGCCGAGTCCACAGGACCCTTCTGGCAGAAATCGACATTGCATTTATTCTAGAGCCCAGAAGGCTAATGTCTCTTTGAGCATCTCTCGTATATAGGGCAGCGTCTTTTATATGCCCCAGGGTCATTACTATAGTATCCTTGTCCAAGGTATCAAGTTCCTCTGATAAGGTATCCGTCCATGCTGCTACAGCACTACACACCCAGGCCGACGCAATTGCCGGCCTTAGTAAGGTACCTGAATGTGTATAAATGGACTTCAGAGTACTCTCCTGCTTTCTATCCGCAGCATCTTTAAGGGTGGCCGTATCCTGTGACGGCAGGGCTACCCTCTTGGATAAGCGTGACAGAGCTTTGTCCACCCTAGGGGAGGATTCCCAGCGTAACCTGTCCGATGGCGGGAAGGGATACGCCATAAGCATCCTCTTGGAAATCTGCAGTTTTTTATCTGGAGATTCCCAAGCCTTTTCACATAACTCATTTAGCTCATGTGAAGGGGGAAAGGTCACCTCCTGCCTTTTCTCCCCATACATATGAACCCTCTTGTCAGGGACTGGGGTTTCCTGTGATGTGCAACACATCCTTTATTGCTATAATCATATAACGGATGGCTTTAGCCAATTTAGGCTGTAACTTTGCATCATCGGCCTCGACACTGGAGTCAGAATCCGTGTCGATATCTGTGTCAACAATTTCGGATAGTGGGCGCTTCTGAGACCCTGACGGCCTCTGCGACATAGGATCAGGCATGGGCTGAGACCCCGACTGTCCAACCTTTTATGCAAGGAATTAACATTATCATTTAAAACCTTCCACATATCCATCCAATCTGGTGTCGGCACCGTCGGCGGCGACCCCACATTCATTTGCTTCCGCTCTGCTTCCACATAGCCTTCCTCGTCAAACATGTCGACACAAGCGTACCGACACACCACACACATAGAGGGGATGCTCTTTTTGAAGACAGTTCCCCCACAAGGCCCTTTGGAGAGACAGAGATAGAGTATGCCAGCACACACCCCAGCGCTATATGTCCCAGGAATCACACAGTAATTTAGTGTTAACCCAGTAGCTGCTGTATATAAAGCTTTTGCGCCTAATTTATGTGCCCCCCCCCCCCCTCTCTTTTTACCCTCTTCTACCGTGTTTCTGCAGGGGAGAGCCTGGGGAGCTGTGGAGAGAAAATGGCGCTGGTGAGTGCTGAGGAAGAAGCCCCGCCCCCTCAGCGGCGGGCTTCTGTCCCGCGTTTGTGTGTAAAATAATGGCGGGGGCTCATGCATATATACAGTGCCCAACTGTATATATGCTCACTTTTTGCCAAGAGGTTCCTAATTGCTGCCCAGGGCGCCCCCCCCCCCCCCTGCACCCTACAGTGACCGGAGTGTGTGGGTGTAATGTGGGAGCAATGGCGCACAGCTGCAGTGCTGTGCGCTACCTCAGTTTGAAGACTGGAGTCTTCTGCCGCCGATTTTGAAGTCTTCTTGCTTCTGTCACCGGCTTCTGTCTTCCGGCTCTGCGAGGGGGACGGCGGCGCGGCTCCGGGATCGGACGACAAAGGGTGAGATCCTGTGTACGATCCCTCTGGAGCTAATGGTGTCCAGTAGCCTAAGAAGCAGGACCTATCTTCAGTGAGTAGGGCTGCTTCTCTCCCCTCAGTCCCACGCTGCAGAGAGTCTGTTGCCAGCAGATCTCTCTGAAAATAAAAAAACCTAACAAAACACTTTCTTATAGCAAGCTCAGGAGAGCTCACTAAGTAGCACCCAGCTCGTCCGGGCACAGAATCAAAGTGAGGTCTGGAGGAGGGACATAGAGGGAGGAGCCAGAGCACACTAGTATCCAAATTCTTTCTTAAAGTGCCCTGTCTCCTGCGGAGCCCGTCTATTCCCCATGGTCCTTACGGAGTCCCCAGCATCCACTAGGACGTTAGAGAAATATTAGTTTACAATTCATAGGTATAACCAAATGTGGTACAACTCAACTATTCTGTCGAACCAATATAAAGCCAGATAGGAACCAGGATGTATGAGCTCACAGTTTGCAACCAGACATGTGCAACATCCTGACACTTAGCATTCAGACACCTAAAAGGTAACTATGATAACCCTAACCCTCCTGTCACGCAGCCTGACTCTGACTGGATCCCCTGTAGCAGAACTGCAGTTAGCAGCGGCAGTAGGAACAGAGCAAAGCCAAGGAACCATCCTGTCAGAGCTCAGCATGTAGTCAAAAGACACTGTTAATAGCTACAGAGTTGTCTTGCTCAATTGTCACTCATGCCCCATACTTTCAGTGCCTGGCTAAAGGATGCTGGTCACTACAATATACTGTAGATTCCCCACAGGTTAAAAAAAATGATAGGCATACCGCCGGTGGTCCTTGGAGCCTGAAGGTCTGTGAGCACGTGTGGCTGTCACTTGTCCTCTCTGCCACATGAGTCTAAAGGATGAAACCCTTGCTACTTTATTGTGTATACACACCTGATGCCTCCAGCCCTGCCTCTGACTATAGAGCTTTATCCATTGGCTGCTGCTTGAAAATATGACGGTAACAAATATACCATATTACCCTGACCACATTCTTCTAGGTGAGAAGACCCAGAAGAACTTATCTAGACTGGATGATTGATTCCAATACTACCTGGAAGACAAAATAACTCTTGCACTGCATAGGATCACTTTGGTTTGTTCCATGAATGGAAGGCACTCTCTACAACAGAGACAACCTTCCAAATATACAATACTGATTTACTCGGGAACGGATGATATAAGACTCTTTATTAGGCATCAGCAGACTGACTTTGGCCCTGAAACGCACAGACTTTCTGGCTGTTCTTGCATATGTGGACTTACCTCTTTCATGGCAGCAGTATACCCAACTAAACACTACTTTTTGGGGGGATAAAATGCACCATGCTAAAGGAACCACTACATAAACACCACTGTACGTATGTATACACACACAAAAAAAATAAGATTTTACTCACCGGTAAATCTATTTCTCGTAGTCCGTAGTGGATGCTGGGGACTCCGTAAGGACCATGGGGAATAGACGGGCTCCGCAGGAGACTGGGCACTCTAAGAAAGATTTAGTACTACTGGTGTGCACTGGCTCCTCCCTCTATGCCCCTCCTCCAGACCTCAGTTAAGGAAACTGTGCCCGGAAGAGCTGACAATTACAAGGAAAGGATTTTGGAATCCAGGGTAAGACTCATACCAGCCACACCGTATAACTTGTGATAACATACCCAGTCAACAGTATGAACAACAACAGAGCATCATACAAACCTGATGCAACCATAACATAACCCTTATTTAAGCAATAACTATATACAAGTATTGCAGAAGAAGTCCGCACTTGGGACGGGCGCCCAGCATTCACTACGGACTACGAGAAATAGATTTACCGGTGAGTAAAATCTTATTTTCTCTAACGCCCTAGTGGATGCTGGGGACTCCGTAAGGACCATGGGGATTATACCAAAGCTCCCAAACGGGCGGGAGAGTGCGGATGACTCTGCAGCACCGAATGAGCAAACACAAGGTCCTCCTCAGCCAGGGTATCAAACTTGTAGAACTTTGCAAAAGTGTTTGAACCCGACCAAGTAGCTGCTCGGCAAAGCTGTAATGCCGAGACCCCTCGGGCAGCCGCCCAAGAAGAGCCCACCTTCCTTGTGGAATGGGCTTTTACTGATTTTGGAGGCGGCAAGCCAGCCGCAGAATGAGCCTGCTGAATCGTGTTACAGATCCAGCGAGCAATAGTTTGCTTTGAAGCAGGAGCACCCAGCTTGTTGGATGCATACAGGATAAACAGCGAGTCAGTTTTCCTGACTCCAGCCGTTCTGGCTACATAAATCTTCAAAGCCCTGACTACATCTAGTAACTTGGAATCCTCCAAGTCACGAGTAGCCGCAGGCACCACAATAGGTTGGTTCAAATGAAAAGATGACACCACCTTTGGCAGAAATTGCGGACGAGTCCGTAATTCTGCCCTGTCCATATGGAAAACCAGATAGGGGCTTTTACATGACAAAGCCGCCAATTCTGACACACGCCTAGCCGAAGCTAAGGCCAATAGCATGACCACTTTCCACGTGAGATATTTTAACTCCACGGTCTTTAGCGGCTCAAACCAGTGAGATTTCAGGAAACTCAACACCACGTTAAGATCCCAAGGTGGCACAAAAAGGGGGCTGAATATGCAGCACTCCCTTTACAAACGTCTGAACTTCAGGTAGAGAAGCTAGTTTTTTATGAAAGAAAATGGATAGGGCCGAAATCTGGACCTTAATGGACCCCAATGCTAGGCCCAAAGTCACTCCCGACTGTAGGAAGTGAAGGAAACCACCCAGCTGGAATTCCTCTGTAGAGGCATTCCTGGCCTCACACCCAGCAACATATTTTCGCCGTATACGGTGATAATGTTTAGCCGTCACGTCCTTCCTAGCTTTTATCAGCGTAGGAATAACCTCATCCGGAATCCCTTTTTTCTACTAGGATCCGGCGTCCAACCGCCATGCCGTCAAACGCAGCTGCGGTAAGTCTTGGAACATACAAGGTCCCTGCTGCAACAGATCCTGCCCTAGAGGCAGAAGCCATGGGTCCTCTGTGAGCATTTCTTGCAGCTCTGGATACCAAGTCCTTCTTGGCCAATCCGGAACAATGAGTATTGTTCTCACTCCTCTTTTCCTTATGATTCTCAGCACCTTGGGTAAGAGAGGAAGAGGAGGAAACACATAAACAGACTGGAACATCCACGGTGTCAGCAGTGCGTCTACAGCTATCGCCTGAGAGTCTCTTGACCTGGCGCAATACCTCTGTAGCTTTTTGTTGAGGCGGGATGCCATCATGTCCACCTGTGGTAGTTCCCACCGACCTACAATCTGCGCGAAGACTTCTTGATGAAGTCCCCACTCTCCCGGGTGGAGGTCGTGCCTGCTGAGGAAGTCTGCTTCCCAGTTGTCCACTCCCGGAATGAACACTGCTGACAGTGCTCGTACGTGATTCTCCGCCCATCGAAGACTTCTGGTGGCTTCCGCCATCTCCACCCTGCTCCTTGTGCCGCCTTAGCGGTTTACATGAGCCACTGCGGTGATGTTGTCTGATTGGATCAGCACCGATTGGTTGCGAAGCAGGGTCTCCGCTTGACTTAGGGCGTTGTATATGGCCCTTAGTTCCAGGATATTGATGTGAAGGCAAGTCTCCTGACTTGACCACAGCCCTTGGAAACTTCTTCCCTGAGTGACTGCCCCCCCACCCTCGGAGGCTTGCATCCGTGGTCACCAGGACCCAGTCCTGAATGCCGAACCTGCGGCCCTCGAGAAGGTGAGTACTCTGCAGCCACCACTGGAGAGACACCCTGGCCCCGGGGGATAGGGTGATTAACCAATGCATCTAAAGATGTGATCCGGACCACTTTGTCCAGTAAGTCCCATTAGAAGGTCCTCTCATGGAACCTGCCGAAAGGAATGGCCTCGTATGATGCCACCATCCTTCCCAGGACTCGAGTGCAGTGATGCACTGACACCTGTTTTGGTTTTAATAGATTCCTGACCAGTGTCACGAGCTCCTGAGCTCTCTCTATCGGGAGATAAACCCTTTTCTGGTCAGTGTCAAGGATCATGCCTAGGAGAGGCAGATGAGCTGTAGGAACCAACTGCGACTTTGGAATATATAGAATCCAGCCGTGTTGCCGTTACACTTCCAGAGAAAGTGATACGCTGTTCAGCCACTGCTCTCTTGATCTCGCTTTTATGAGGAGATCGTCCAAGTACGTGATAATAGTGACACCTTGCTTCCGGCAGGAGCACCATCATTTCCGCCATTACCTTGGTGAATATTCTCGGGGCCGTGGAGAGACCAAACGGCAACGTCTGAAATTGGTAATGACAATCCCGTACCGCAATTCTGAGGTACGCCTGATGAGGTGGATAAATGGGGACATGAAGGTATGCCTCCTATATGTCCCGAGTCACGATAAAATCTCCCCCTTTCAGGCTTGTAACGACCGCTCTTAGCGATTCCATCTTGAACTTGATCCTTTTCAGGTATATGTTCAGGGATTTTAATTCAATATGGGTCTGACCGAACAGTCTGGTTTCGGGACTACCACATGGTCGAATAATAACCCCCTCCTTGTCGAAGGAGGGGAACCTTGACCACCACCTGTTGAAGATACAATGTGTGAATTGCAGTTAACCCTGTTTCCCTCTCGTGGGGGGAAGCTGGCAGGGCCGTCAGTGAGGAGGCATCTTCTCAAAGTCCAGCTTGTATCCCTGAGACACAACATCTATTGCCCAGGGATCTAACAGGGAGTGAACCCACTTGTTGCAGAACCTACGAAAGCGTGCCCCCACCGGGCCTAGCTCCGTCTGTGGAGCCCCAGCGACATGCGGTGGATTTTCAGAGGCCGGGGAGGACTTCTGTTCCTGGGAACTAGCTGTGTTGTGCAGCTTCTTTCCTCTGGCCCCGCCTCTGGCAAGAAAGGACGCATCTCGGCCTTTCTTGTTTCTTTGTTCGAAAAGCTGCATTTGATAATGACGTGCTTTCCTAGGCTGTGCAGGAATATAAGGCAAAATATCCGAATTACCAGCTATAGCTGTGGAGACCAGGTCCGAGAACCCTTCTCCACACAATCCCCAGCCTTCCATATGCCACTTAAGTTTGCATCATCTGTCCATTGCATATTCTACAGGACACATCAAGCAGAAATCGACATAGCTTTGACTCTAGGACCCAGTATACTCATGTCTCTTTGGGCATGTTTGATTCTATATATCTCTTAAGACAGCATCTTTAATATATATATATATATATATATATATATATATATATATATACACGCACACACACATACATACTAGGGTCTCAGTTTCTGCTGATAAGGTACCTGTCCACGCCGCCCCAGCGCTATAAACCCATGCCGACACAATCGCCGGTCTGAGTAGTGTACCAGAATGTGCACGCTATCTGCAGGATCCCTGAGAATAGCTAGGGCTACCTTCTGGGCAAACGTGACACCCTAGGGGAAGATTCCCATCACATCCTGGCCCTAGTGGGGAAAGGATACTGCCTGAGAATTCTTTGTGGGAAGCTGCAGTCTCTTGTCTGGAGATTCCAGCTCTTTTTCCTCATGAGAGGAGGGAAATTTACCTCAGCTTTCTTCCCCTTAACATGTGTACCCTTGTGTCAGGGACATGAGTCATCAGTGATATGCAAATCATCTGTATTACAATAATCATATATTGAATACTTTTCTGCCATTTTGGCTGTAACTTTGCATTATCGTAGTCGACACTGGAGTCAAACTCCGTGTCGATATCAGTGTTTATTATTTTGGACAGTGAGCATTGTGAGACTCTGAAGGTCTCTGTGCCATAGGGACAGACATGGGTAGATTTCCTGTCTGTTCTCTAATCTTTTGTGCAATAAATTCACCTTAGCACTTACACATATCCAAACAGGTGTCGGCGTTGTCGACGGAGACACCCTCTCACACACATATTTGCTCTATCTCCTCCTTAGGGGAGCCTTTTACCTCAGACATGTTGACACACACGTACCGGCACACCACACACACAGGGGATGCTCTATTTGAAGACAGTTCCCCCACAAGGCCCTTTGGAGAGACAGAGAGAGAGTATGCCAGCACACACCCCAGCGCTATATGACCCAGGAATCACACAGTAACTTAGTGTTAACCCAGTAGCTGCTGTATATATTGTTTTTACGCCAAATTTATGTGCCCCCCCCCCCCCCCCTCTCTTTTTCACCCTCTCTATCATGCTTCTGCAGGGGAGAGCCTGGGGAGCTTCCTCTCAGCGGAGCTGTGGAGAGAAAATGGCGCTGGTGAGTGCTGAGGAAGAAGGCCCCGCCCCCTCAGCGGCGGGCTTCTGTCCCGCGATTTTGTGTAAAATTAATGGCGGGGGCTCATGCATATTACAGGGCCCAGCTGTATATATGCTGCTTTTTGCCAGGAGGTAATCAATTGCTGCCCAGGGCGCCCCCCCCTGCGCCCTGCACCCTACAGTGACCGGAGTGTGTGGGTTAGTGTGGGCGCAATGGCGCACAGCTGCAGTGCTGTGCGCTACCTCATATGAAGACAGGAGTCTTCTGCCGCCGATTTTGACGTCTTCTTGCTTCAACCCGCCGGCTTCTGTCTTCTGGCTCTGCGAGGGGGACGGCGGCGCGGCTCCGGGAACGGACGACCAAGGTTAGGTTCCTGTGTTCAATCCCTCTGGAGCTAATGGTGTCCAGTAGCCTAAGAAGCGCAACCTAGCCGCAGTTAGTAGGTTTGCTTCTCTCCCCTCAGTCCCACGTAGCAGAGAGTCTGTTGCCAGCAGAAGCTCTCTGAAAATAAAAAACCTAACTAAAATACTTTCTTATTAGCAAGCTCAGGAGAGCTCACTAAATTGCACCCAGCTCTGTCCGGGCACAGATTTTAACTAAGGTCTGGAGGAGGGGCATAGAGGGAGGAGCCAGTGCACACCAGTAGTACTAAATCTTTCTTAGAGTGCCCAGTCTCCTGCGGAGCCCGTCTATTCCCCATGGTCCTTACGGAGTCCCCAGCATCCACTAGGACGTTAGAGACATAATATATATATATATATATATATATATATATATATATATATATATATATATATATATATATATATATATATATATATATATATACATATATATATACATATACATACACAAAACCACTTTACCCGGCACTCCTGTGTATTCCCTCCGTCAAGTAAAGCTGCTCCCGTGCCCTCTTAGACGAGAGTGCGTCCTCCCGTATATAGAATTTCCAAACAAGCGGCACTGGGAGACTTGATTCAAGTGAAGAAAAACTATGCTTTTATTGTAGCATAATCAATCTACGTATCGGGGTCACAGCCCCTTCGTCAGGATGCTGACGAAGGGGCTGCGACCCCGATACGTAGATTGATTATGCTACAATAAAAGCATCGTTTTTCTTCACTTGAATCAAGTCTCCCAGTGCCGCTTGTTTGGAAATTATATATATATATATATATATATATATATATACACACACACACACTATGTAGCTGGACCGGCACTCCCCCACATCAGCGTCTCTGCTCCGGTGCCCCCAGGGTCAATATAAAAAGCGATAAGAAGTACTGCGGCACTCGGAGACTTAAATGTGATAAAGTATATTTCAACAAGCCACCATGCGAATACCAACGTTTCGGGGCTCAGCCGACCCTTTGTCAAGGTTATGCACCTTAAGTCTCCGATTGCCGCAGTACTTCTTATTGATATATATATATATATATATATATGCCCACGCATTAGCCAGTGTTGTTTTGAGGGTAAACTAAGAGCAACTCACTTTTAGGTACGTAACAAAGGGGCCACTCAGTGTACAAGACAGATATTACAGAAGCATATGAAGAGAAGGGAATACTGTTAAAATGTGTTCCAATTACCTATTTTTCCCTTTATCCTCCAAGGGGGGTAAAGCATAAATATCCTCCTCTTCCTTTCTCTTTGTATAGGAAATGCTTGGAAATTCCTCATTGCTTAAATAAAAAAAAAAAAAAAGAAGAACAATGAAGTAATAATTTACTTATATTTACATAAGCAAAGCACACGCAATGAGTCCTTATAGTAACATCTTATATCAGATAGTGTTCACGCTAAGCTTCTTTCGCAGGGCGCTGCACCCTGCCCCTTTTCTGAGTGACAGAATGAGCCCTGCCCGTTTGTGCCCGCCCTGCTAATCACCAAAGGACAGCCTTCTCCCCCTGCCGCGCTGTCACTTCTCCCCCCCGCCGCGCTGATAGCTCTCAGCTGAAGGCGGAGACAGGGTCAGCGTGCAGCGGGGAGGAGCAGCCAATCAGAGCCTGCGATGTCTCCCGCCAGTCCTCTGGCATGGTTTGATTCCCCCTCACCACGGCGCTGCGCGCTGACCTGGGCTCCGCCGTCTGCATCAAGAGGCTGGCCCCGCTGACCCGGCACAGCGCCCTCCTCCGCAACGGTGAGTGCCGCTCTGCATCTGCCCTGTGCCCGTCCTTCCAGTGCTCTCTACCTAGTGCAGTGTGCCTCAGTGCTCTCTACCTGGTGCAGTGTGCCTCAGTGCTCTCTCCCTGGTGCAGTGTGCCTCAGTGCTCTCTCCCTGGTGCAGTGTTCCTCAGTGCTCTCTCCCTGGTGCAGTGTTCCTCAGTGCTCTCTACCTGATGCAGTGTGCCTCAGTGCTCTCTACCTGGTGCAGTGTGCCTCAGTGCTCTGCCTGGTGCAATGTGTATAACATGCTCTATCTGGCGCAATATGTATAACGTGCTCTACCTGTCGCAGTGTGTATAGGAGGTTCTACCTGGTGCAATGTGTATTAGGTGCACTACTGTGTGGTGTAATATGAATTGCCACTATTATGTGGCCACGCCCCTTCCCCACGAAACAACGCCCCTAAATTTTTGCTGCGTGCGCACTGTCCATGCTTTGACCTGTAGGAATGGGAGCACCAAGCATTATAGTATGTACCTAATTTTGCCCTTCTAACTGAAAAATGTGCCCTCCCCGTGATCGGCACCCTGCCCTAAAAAAATCCTAGAGTGAACACTATAGAAGGTTCCCAAACGCGGTCCTCAAGGCACCCCAACAGTCCAGGATTTAGGTATATCCATGGCTCAGCACAGATGGTTAAATCAAATTGACTGAGGTGCTAATTAAGTCACCTGTGGCCAAGTAAGTATACATTTAAAACCTGACCGTTGGGGTGGCTTGAGGACAGAGTTTGGGAACCTCTGTCCTATATAATAATAGGCTACGGCTGCCCCTCACCTTTAATGTGCGCCAGCAGCCACTTGAGGCCGCCACATGGACCAAATTACACACAACTGAAAGTGATACAGCAGGGAGTTCTCACAGCCTCTACCCTGCTGCTGCTAATAATACTGATCAGACTGTTTGACACTTTCTGCATACGGATAGAGGGGGCTAGAGGGGGAGGGGGTGGGGGAGTTAGGGTAGATAGGAACTTGGGAGAGAGTGGAGTCGTAGGGTCAGATAGGGACAGTGGAGACAGAGATGCACATTTTTTCAATATAGTCACCTCTGTGGTGCCGGCACACACACCCGCTATGTACACTGCACACCCCACCATATACTGCCCCTATACAACCCTCCATATAGTGCCCCCTATATACAGGGCACCCCCCTCATCCATATAGTGTTCCCGCCATATACTGCCTACTCTGCAATATACTCAAATATACCTCAATATACTGTGAGTACTCCAAGGTTACTTGCCATCCAGGGACTCGGCAACAAGTAGCAGCAGTAAACGGATGCAAGAACCACCAGACGGTCTCGCAGCGCTAAGAGCAGAGACACGTGAGACAACTTACCAGTGGGGGGAGGAGGTTGATCAGTCTGGCAGGAAGGGCTGGGACCCTGGATGGTGAGAAGTGCTGTGACCAGAAAGAAGAGGGGCCAGTGCTGGGGCTACAGATGATGCGGGTGAGGAGGAGGCAGATAACCAGCTCAACTGCTTTATATATACTGCCCCCCCGGTGGAAGGCTGGGGTCCTGTGCTCTCCCCTCCCACACCCCGCAGGAGTTCAAGAAACCTGCCAGCTACTGTGTGAGTAGTGACCATCCCCTCCTATATTTCGACCCTGGTGTCCGTCATTTTGATAGGCTTTTAACTAGGCTCTTATCATGATATATGCACCTTTGCTTTTTTCCTGACAAAGCAGCTTTAATAGCTTGTCTTTTCAAGAAGGTCCTCAGCAACTTCTCATTTGTTTTCTTAGCCTCAATGGCTGCTACATCCTTTCTCCGTCTTCTTTTTGCCTAAACATGCAGAAAGCAAACACGTGACTACAGCCATTTACAACAGTTTTATAACTCAATAAATAGCTACACCTTTTTTTTTTAAATCGGCACATTGGAATGCAAACATTAGGAGAATGTTTTTTTTTTTTTCAAATGGTGGTCAGCGGTGAGGTTACGTTCGGTCAACCGCTGACCGCAAAGTTCCCACCATTGGTTACAATGGAGCGCATAGGCGCTACATTGTATCACTGCCATGTGCTGCCTGACAGACACTACAGGAGCACACAGCCAATAAGGAGGGTGCCACGACGTGGCGCTTCCTGATTGGCTGAAGGAACCCTCTTAGACAGAAGTCAGGGGGGGTTCCTGGCAGTCGGGGAAAGGGGTCCCATGTGAAAACATGGGGCCCCTTTCAGTGCGTGGTCGGGTGTCCGTTTTTTTATTTTGCAAAGTACGTGGATTACAAAAAGAACAGAAGAGGACCGATCTACACTGGATTATGTGAGTAAAATTTTTCCCACAGGTACCCCATGGATTCTACATGGAGAAGAGGACCGACCCTCGTGTGAACATAGGTAAGTATGTATGTTTGGAGGTGTGGATGTATGTAATAAACTTTTACTTTCAAGGTGTGTGTCTCCAGTTTTTATTGGGGTATTTTTTTAGTAGTAGTACTACAGGTACCAGCGGACCCGGTTTTCCTCCGCATGCTGGTACTTGTGGTTCTCCAAGTACCAGCTTGCGGGGGAGGCTTGCTGGAACTTTTAGTACTGCTACTAAAAAATAAGAATTTACTCACCGGTAATTCTATTTCTCGTAGTCCGTAGTGGATGCTGGGGACTCCGTAAGGACCATGGGGAATAGACAGCTCCGCAGGAGACAGGGCACATCTAAAGAAAGATTTAGGTCTATCTGGTGTGCACTGGCTCCTCCCCCTATGACCCGCCTCCAAGCCTCAGTTAGGACACTGTGCCCGGAAGAGCTGACACAATAAGGAAGGATTTTGAATCCCGGGTAAGACTCATACCAGCAACACCAATCACACCATATAACTCGTGATAGGAACCCCGGTTAACAGTATGATAACAACGAAGCCTCTGAACAGATGGCTCGCAATAACAACCCGATTTGTGTAACAATAACTATTTACAAGTATTGCAGACAATCCGCACTTGGGATGGGCGCCCAGCATCCACTACGGACTACGAGAAATAGAATTACCGGTGAGTAAATTCTTATTTACTCTGACGTCCTAGTGGATGCTGGGGACTCCGTAAGGACCATGGGGATTATACCAAAGCTCCTAAACGGGCGGGAGAGTGCGGACGACTCTGCAACACCGAATGAGAGAACTCCAGATCCTCTTCAGCCAGGGTATCAAATTTGTAGAATTTTGCAAACGTGTTTGCCCCTGACCAAGTAGCAGCTCGGCAAAGTTGTAAAGCCGAGACCCCTCGGGCAGCCGCCCAAGATGAGCCCACCTTCCTTGTGGAATGGGCTTTTACAGATTTAGGCTGCGGTAGTCCCACCGCAGAATGCGCCAGCTGAATAGTGCTACAAATCCAGCGCGCGATAGTCTGCTTAGAAGCAGGAGCACCCAGTTTGTTGGGTGCATACAGGATAAACAGCGAGTCAGTTTTCCTGACTCCAGCCGTCCTGGAAACATACATTTTCAGGGCCCTGACTACGTCCAGTAACGTGGAATCCTCCAAGTTCCTAGTAGCCGCAGGCACCACAATAGGCTGGTTCAAGTGAAACGCTGATACCACCTTAGGGAGAAACTGAGGACGAGTCCTCAACTCTGCCCTATCCACATGGAAAATCAGATAAGGGCTTTTATAGGACATAGCCGCCAATTCTGACACACGCCTGGCCGAAGCCAGAGCCAACAGCATGACCACTTTCCACGTGAGATATTTCAAATCCACAGTCTTAAGTGGTTCAAACCAATGTGATTTCAGGAACTCCAAAACCACATTGAGATCCCAAGGTGCCACTGGGGGCACAAAGGGAGGCTGAATACGCAGAACTCCTTTGACAAAAGTCTGAACTTCAGGCAGTGAAGCCAGTTCTTTCTGGAAGAAAATCGACAGGGCCGAAATCTGGACCTTAATGGACCCCAATTTGAGGCCCAACGTCACCCCTGCTTGCAGGAAATGCAGGAATCGACCCAGGTGAAATTCCTCCGTTGGGGCCTTCCTGGCCTCACACCAAGCAACATATTTCCGCCAAATGCGGTGTTAATGTTTTACGGCGACATCCTTCCTGGCATTGATCAGGGTAGGGATGACTTCCTCCGGAATGCCCTTTTCCTTCAGGATCCAGTGTTCAACCGCCATGCCGTCAAACGTAGCCGCGGTAAGTCTTGGAACAGACAGGACCCCTGCTGCAGCAGGTCCTGTCTGAGCGGCAGAGGCCAAGGGTCCTCTGAAAGCATCTCTTGAAGTTCCGGGTACCAAGCTCTTCTTGGCCAATCCGGAACCACGAGTATAGTTTTCACTCCTCGCCTTCGTATTATTCTCAGTACCTTGGGAATGAGAGGCAGAGGAGGAAACACATAAACCGACTGGTACACCCACGGTGTTACTAGAGCGTCCACAGCGATCGCCTGAGGGTCCCTTGACCTGGCGCAATATCTTTTTAGCTTTTTGTTGAGGCGGGACGCCATCATGTCCACCTGTGGTCTTTCCCACCGGTTTACCAGCATTTGGAAGACTTCTGGATGAAGTCCCCATTCTCCCGGGTGGAGGTCGTGCCTGCTGAGGAAGTCTGCTTCCCAGTTGTCCACTCCCGGAATGAACACTGCTGTCAGTGCTAACACATGATTTTCCGCCCATCGGAGAATCCTTGTGGCTTCTGCCATTGCCCTCCTGCTTCTTGTGCCGCCCTGTCTGTTTACATGGGCGACCGCCGTGATGTTGTCTGATTGGATCAGTACCGGCTGGTTCTGAAGCAGGGGCCTTGCTTGGCTTAGGGCATTGTAAATGGCCCTTAGCTCTAGAATATTTATGTGAAGCGAAATCTCCTGATTTGACCACAGTCCTTGGAAATTTCTTCCCTGTGTGACTGCGCCCCAGCCCCGAAGGCTGGCATCCGTGGTCACCAGGACCCAGTCCTGTATTCCGAATCTGCGGCCCTCTAGTAGATGAGCCCTCTGCAGCCACCACAGCAGCGACACCCTGGTCCTTGCCGACAGGGTTATCCACTGTTGCATCTGGAGATGGGACCCGGAACATTTGTCCAACAGGTCCCACTGGAAATTCCTTGCGTGGAACCTTCCGAATGGAATCGCTTCGTACGAAGCTACCATTTTTCCCAGGACTCGTGTGCATTAATGTACCGACACCTGTCCCGGTTTTAGGAGGTCTCTGACTAGAGATGACAACTCCTCGGCTTTTTCCACTGGAAGAAACACTTTTTTCTGGTCTGTGTCCAGAATCATTCCCAGGAACAGAAGACGTGTCGTCGGGACCAGCTGTGACTTTGGAATATTGAGAATCCAGCCGTGCTGTTGTAGCACTTCCCGAGAAAGTGCTACCCCCACTACCAACTGTTCCTTGGACCTCGCCTTTATCAGGAGATCGTCCAAGTACGGGATAATTAAAACTCCCTTCTCGCGAAGGAGTATCATCATTTCGGCCATTACCTTGGTAAAGACCCTCGGTGCCGTGGATAACCCGAACGGCAGCGTCTGGAACTGATAGTGACAGTCCTGTACCACAAATCTGAGGTACTCCTGGTGAGGAGGGTAAATGGGGACATGCAGGTACGCATCCTTGATGTCCAGGAAGACCATGTAATCCCCCTCGTCCAGGCTCGCAATAACCGCCCTGAGCGATTCCATCTTGAACTTGAACCTTTTGATATAAGTGTTCAAGGATTTTAAATTTAAGATGGGTCTCACCGAACCGTCCGGTTTCGGTACCACAAACATTGTGGAATAGTAACCTTTCCCTTGCTGAAGGAGGGGTACCTTGACAATCACTTGCTGTGAATACAGTTTTTGGATAGCCACCAACACTGCCTCCCTGGCAGAGGGAGTTGCTGGTAAGTCAGATTTTAGAAAACGGCGGGGGGGGGGGGGACGTCTCGAATTCCAGCCTGTACCCCTGAGATACTACTTGAAGGGCCCAGGGATCCACCTGTGAGAGAGCCCACTGTGTGCTGAAATTTCTGAGACGGGCCCCCACCGTACCCGGATCCGCCTGTGAAGCCCCAGCGTCATGCTGTGGACTTACCGGACGCGGGGGAGGACTTTTGCTCTTGGGAACTGGCTGTATGCTGCAGCTTTTTCCCTCTACCTTTGCCTCTCGGCAGAAAGGATGCGCCTCGCGCCCTCTTGTGTTTATGGGGCCGAAAGGACTGTACTTGATAATACGGTGCCTTCTTTTTCTGTGGGGTAGCCTGTGGCAAAAATGTCGATTTCCCAGCCGTAGCTGTGGAAACGAGGTCTGAAAGACCATCCCCAAACAGTTCCACCCCCTTATAAGGCAAAACTTCCATGTGCCTTTTTGAATCGGCATCACCTGACCACTGCCGAGTCCATAACCCCCTTCTGGCGGCAATGGACATTGCGCTTATTTTTGATGCCAGCCGGCAAATATCCCTCTGTGCATCACGCATGTATAAGACAGCGTCTTTTATATGCTCCACTGTCAGCAAAATAGTGTCCCTATCCAGGGTATCAATATTATCCGACAGGGAATCTGACCACGCAGCAGCAGCACTGCACATCCATGCTGATGCAATCGCTGGTCGCAATATAATGCCCGTGTGTGTATATATAGCTTTTAGGGTAGCCTCCTGCTTTCTATCAGCAGGATCCTTTAGGGCGGCCGTATCCGGAGACGGTAGTGCCACATGTTTTGATAAACGTGTAAGCGCTTTATCTACCCTAGGGGACGTTTCCCAACGTGACCTATCCTCTGGCGGGAAAGGGTACGCTGCCAATAACCGTTTAGAAATTATCAATTTCTTATCGGGGGAAGTCCAGGCTTCCTCACACACCTCATTTAATTCCTCAGATGCAGGAAATACTGGTAGTTTTTTCTCACTGAACATAATACCCTTTTTTGTGGTACCTGGGGTACTATCAGAAATGTGTAATACATTTTTCATTGCCTCAATCATGTAACGGGTGGACCTATCAGAGGGTACACTAGTCTCATCGTCGTCGACACTGGAGTCGGTATCCGTGTCGACATCTGTGTCTGCCATCTGAGGTAGCGGGCGTTTTAAAGCCCCTGATGACATTTGAGACGCTGGAACAGTCACAAGCTGAGTAGCCGGCTGCCCTATGTCGTCAAACCTTTTATGTAAGGAGCTGACAGTGTCACGTAATTCCTTCCATAAGTCCATCCACACAGGTGTCGACCCCACAGGGGGTGACAACACATTTACAGGCATTTGCTCTGCCTCCACATCATTTTCCTCATCATACATGTCGACACAGCAGTACAGACACACAGCACACACACAGGGAATGCTCTGACAGAGGACAGGACCCCACAAAGCCCTTTGGGGAGACAGAGGGAGAGTATGCCAGCACACACCAGAGCGCTATATACCACAGGGATATCACCTATTAAGAGTGTTTTCCCTTATAGCTGCATATATATATATATATATATATATTATACTGCGCCTAAATTTGTGCCCCCCCTCTCTTTTTTACCCTTTCTGTAGTGCAGGACTGCAGGGGAGAGCCAGGGAGCGATCCTTCCAGCGGAGCTGTGAGGGAAAATGGCGCCAGTGTGCTGAGGGAGATGGCTCCGCCCCTTTTTCGGCGGGCTCTCTCAGGCTTTTTGAGTTATTCTGGCAGGGGTAATTTACACCTATATAGCCTCTGGGGCTATATATGGTGTCAGTTTTGCCAGCCAAGGTGTTAATATTGCTGCTCAGGGCGCCCCCCCCCCCCCCCCAGCGCCCTGCACCCATCAGTGACCGAAGTGTGTGGTGTGCATGAGGAGCAATGGCGCACAGCTGCAGTGCTGTGCGCTACCTTGGAGAAGACAGAAGTCTTCAGCCGCCGATTTTCCGGACCTTCTAGCTTCTGGCTCTGTAAGGGGGACGGCGGCGCGGCTCCGGGAACGGACGACGAGGTCGGGTCCTGTGTGCGATCCCTCTGGAGCTAATGGTGTCCAGTAGCCTAAGAAGCCCAAGCTACCACCACTTAGGTAGGTTCGCTTCTTCTCCCCTTAGTCCCTCGCTGCAGTGAGCCTGTTGCCAGCAGGTCTCACTGTAAAATAAAAAACCTAAACTATACTTTCTTTCTAGGAGCTCAGGAGAGCCCCTAGTGTGCATCCAGCTCGGCCGGGCACAGAAATCTAACTGAGGCTTGGAGGAGGGTCATAGGGGGAGGAGCCAGTGCACACCAGATAGACCTAAATCTTTCTTTAGATGTGCCCAGTCTCTTGCGGAGCCGTCTATTCCCCATGGTCCTTACGGAGTCCCCAGCATCCACTAGGACGTCAGAGAAACCATATTCACATTTTGACAAAAAGGCTATCAGCCCCCCATCCGCCGCCCTTGGATGGGGGGGACAGCCTCGGGCTTCACCCCTGGCCCTTGGGTGGCTGGAGGGGGGGGGACCCCTTGATTTAAGGGGTTACCACTCCTCCAGGGTACCCCGGCCAGGGGTGACTAGTTGGGTATGTAATGCCAGGGCCGCAGGGACCAATATAAGTGTCCCCCGGCTGTGGCATTATGTATCTGGCTAGTGGAGCCCGGTGCTGGTTTCAGAAATACGGGGGACCCCTACGCTTTTTGTCCCCCGTATTTTTGGAACCAGGACCAGGCGCAGAGCCCGGTGCTGGTTGATTAAATATGGGGGAACCCCTGTCATTTTTTTCCCCATATTTTTTCAACCAGGACCGGCTCAAAGAGCCCGAGGCTGGTTTTGCTTAGGAGGGGGGACCCTATGCATTTTTTTTCAACAAATTTAACACTTTCCCACCCCTTCCCACTGATAAACATGCACGGATCTCATGGATCCGTGCATGCCTATCAGAACACGGTAAAAAAAAGCAGGTCTGTTTTATTTTAGCACTTTTTTACGATTTGTATTTTTTCACGGCAGTGTTTGGCTATTGCCGGCAGTGTTTGTGAATTACACTTTTTAGTAAATTACCGAGTTCTACCAAATTACAGGCGTATTTGACCGATGGTGTATTCATTCGTAATTTTTTTCTTTGAGTTCCAAAAAAATACGAATGCCCTCATCACTGCCGTGATTTGAGTTTAGTAAATTCCCGAGATGACACTTTGAAGAAAAAACACCATCTCGGTCAAAATCGGGAGCTTAGTAAATTTCCCTAATAGTTGGCTGTTAGTCAAAAGGGGAAGGGGCATTCAGAGAATAACCATGGGCTCCATATTTTGTCAAATGATTTGGAAGAATGATTAATGATGCTAGTAATCAGGGGTTAAAGTGGGGGGGAACGAGGTGGAACAGAGTTCCACCACCTGTAATGGTAGGAGGAACTAGTTCCACCACCTCCATTGCCCTAAACAGTAATTCCAACAGTAAAACCTGCTCCATCACCTTCATCAATAGATGATGCAGGCGGTGCTAGTGTTACTGATAGGCTGCAGCCACCTCCACCTTTCTCAGGTCCTGGGGGCTCCATGGTCTTCTTCCATTTACAGCATACCCCTCCTGGCACTCACACATGCTGTGTCTGTTGGACAGCATTTACCCCTCATCAGGTCCAAGTGGTATCATTTTCCAGCACGGTGTATGTGATGTCATGCCATCACAGCTGCTGAAGTGAAGAGGAGCCATGAAGAGGAGCAGGCTCTGTGCATCTTGAAGACAATATGAGAGGGTCCTGGAGGGAAAAGAGAGGTGGGGAAGCTGCTGGAGGGACACAGGCAGTGAGCTGCTGGAGGGACAGAGAGGCAGAGCTGTGTATAATGGGCACTACTGTGGGCAACATGTATATAAGCAGCACTACTGTGGTCATTATGTGTAAGGGGCACTACTACTGTGGGCATTATGTGTAAGGGACACTACAACTGTGGGTATTATGTGTAAAGGGCACTACTACTGTGGGAATTATGTATAAGGGGCACTACTTTGTGGCATAACATGTATAGAGGGTACCATTGTGTAGTGCAATATAAGTAAAGGGCACTACTAAGTGACGTAACCTCAATCAGGGGCACTACATGCGGTGCAATGTGAATATGATTGTGCCACTGTGTGATGTAATTTAAATTGGGGGAATTGAGGGTACTAATATGTGACCATGCTGCTTCTTTGTGAGATCTATAGGCACTAAGGGGAAGGGGGGGAGAGAGGTGGCTGGCTAAATGAGTTCCACCACCTCTTCAGGACCACTTTAAGCCCTGTTAGTAATATACTCCATGCGATACTAGATACAGGATAAAATAGACTGCATAGATGTGGGTTGCTTCCAATCCACCGCTAACTGGCACGTCTACATGGCGCATCAATTTGTTTTGGTGCCTAGTCAATGTAGGGAGACCTAAAAGGAAAAAATATACTTCGGGTCGTATGGAATAGGAATATTAAGTAAACGTGTTATAAAACTAATGACTTCCTTCCAAAGATCTAGGACAGGACCACTATATGTGCAGAAAGAAGCCGTGAGTATTGCATCCTCTCCAGCAGCTATCCAATGTGCCAGGACACATTCTGCTCAATCGAGGGGGCACATAATACCATCTAATCAACAACTTATATGTAGTCTCCTTGATTTTAACACAACTTTAACTGGATACAGCATTATCCAAACCCTCGGACCATTCTTCATCATCTATAGCAGAACCCAAACCCACCTCCCAAGCCTCTCATGAGGATCACGTTGGGAAGAACTCAACATGCAATTTATACAATAGGGAGATTAAACCTCTGGTTGAGAAACATCTCAGCCATAAAGTCTCAAAGGTGGAAAGGGGTCTACCAGTGAGGAGGTGTTTCACTGTAGAATGAAAGTGTCTAAGTTGTAAAAATCGGTTAAAAGTTCTCGAAATAAGATGTATATGTTTGAATCTGGGAGAATTGGGGGGAAGCCTGTATCTCTAATAATATTATTTAAACAGAGAAAGTCTCTTTCTTTCCAAGGAGAAAATAAGATCTTTTTCTTACCTGGAGGAAAGGCAGGGTTGTGAAAGATCGGAATATATAATGGGAGAAGGTCCAGGGATCAAACCAAATTTCCTATCAACGTAATCCCAAACTGACAATAAGCGGGAAACTATCAGGTGCTTATTCGCCCAAAGTGCGAAGTGTGGAATCGTAAAAATGTAAAGACATTTGGGGGACTAAATATAGGAATGGTCTGGAATAGGTAGAGGAGCCGAGGGAGCACATTCATCTTTGCCGAATTCATTCTACCGATTTATGAAATGAAATGGCTAGACTAACAATTAAAGTCCAACTTAATTTGATCCAAAATATGGGGTAAATTAGCCTGTAATAGCTGGTGGTGATGGTGCATTAGGGAAATGCCTAATTATGAGATTGTTTGTTTGTGCCAATTAAACGAGAAAGAGACCTCCAAGGAGAGGTTAGTTGGCCCAGTAACATAAGTCGAGCACTTCCGTTCCGTTCTAGTATTAATTTTATAACCCGAAAAATTAGATTAGTCAGTCTTGGAGAGGAGAGGCAGCAAGGATTAAGCCGGACTCCCTAGGGATAGTAAAACATTACATATAACACAAAGTTATGCTCAGAAGGACCAGTCTTCACACCAGCAATGTCTGTATGGCTTCTAAACCTCGCTGCTAGGGGTTCCATGACTAGGACAAAGATCAGAGGGAAAAAAGTGGGCATCCTTGCCTGGTACCATTGTCAGTTCCGAAAGAGGTGAGATTGACAGAAGCAATAGCTGTAGGGGATGGATATAATGCTGCGATACCATCTAAAAACTTACCAGAAAACCCCATCTTCTGGAGTACCACAAAAGCAAAGGACCAAGAAATACAGTCAAATGCTTTCTCAGCATCCAGCGCCAGAATCAATGAGAGGTAGGATAATGGTATTTAAAGAGTGAGCTGTATCAAAAACTCTCTCTTGTGAGAGTAGAGGGTCACAGAGCAACACATTTGTTTCTTTAAAAAACTTATAATAATAATTATGTAATAAATAAAAGGTTAGTGTAGAGTGGTAGATAGTATAGAACCTGGTAACAAGCTATCTTTATGAAGGTTCTACTGGCAAAAATAAATAAAATAATGAAATAAGGAAAAAAAAAAAAGATTTCTATACTTACATTAAATCTTTCTCACTGCATTTACTGAGGACACTGGACCATAGGGACAGAAAATTGACACTTTAAGTGTCTTCAAACTGTTTAAACTCTTCCCTCTTCCAGCAGGGGATGCTGATATTTTCCTAACCAAACCCCACAGGACAGAACTAGAGACAAAAACACTAAGACAGAGGAACCAGGGCATATTTGTGTGGGCAATCAGTGTCCAACAATGCTTCCAGAGAAAATGATTTAAAAATAAAAATTCTGCTTACTCATTTATCCTCTTGGGGGATACTAGAATACGGAAAAGTACCAAAGATGCATGGTACAAGTAAGCACTCCAGTAGTAGTAAAAGAGGAAGGAATTAAAAAAAAAAAAAAAACACCAGCTACAAAGGCAGGGCATACAGCAAGCACACAGGGGATATAGAAAGGGTGGATCTTAAACAGTTTGAAGATTATTTTAAATGGAAAAGTCCTACGACTTTATATCTCCATGGTCCAGTGTTCTCTAAGTAAATGAATAAGACACAGAGGGTAATTCAGAGTTGATCGCAGCAGCAAATTTGTTAGCAGTTGAGCAAAACCATGTGCACTGCAGGTGAGGCAGATATAACGTGCAGATAGATTTAGATTTGGGTGGGTTATATTGTTTCTGTGCAGAGTAAATCTAGGCTACTTTATTTTTACACTGCAATTTAGATTTCAGTTTGAACACACCCCACCCAAATCTAACTTTCTCTGCACATGTTATATCTGCCCCACCTGCAGTGCACATGGTTTTGCCCAACTGCTAAAAAAATTTCTGCTGCGATCAACTCTGAATTAGGCCCAAAATTATGACCATTTGCTTTAAAGATATAAAAAATTGTTTTGTTCAAACTCGCAGGTAAAACATGAACAGTTAAAGCATTGGTTCACAAACTGGGCGACTCCTGGGGTGCCATAGATTGGTGGCCAAGGACCAAACCAAATTATTTAGGGTCAATGCAATAGGCAAAACTTGTGCTGGTGGCTGCCAATCGTAAAATATGTGACAAAGAGAAGCACAATCCATCACCATAAAACTAACCGTTAAGGTGTACACACACGGTGAGATTTTGACTAAGTGATTTCCCTTGAACTCCACAGAGCCCAGAACCACCAATTTGGGCTATATTTACTTGCGATTTTGACTAAACTAGAATTAGATTGTACACAATATACAGTAATCAAAATTGCCTTGTCTGCAGAGTCTATTTATTCTTGCGATACCGACCCTGAGGGAACGCGCTTCGGTATCACAAGCTGTATTCACACGGTGCAATATGTGCTAACTTTTGTTACGATTTTGACTATATAGTCAAAATCGTAAGCACACATTACACCGTGTGTATGCACCTTCAGAAAGACGGGTAAGCACAATTTACCTAATATTAGATTTTTTTTTGTTGAATTTCAAAAATAGACTTTTGGCCTAGGGGTGTCATGAAAAAACTGCCGATACGAAGGTGTCATAATTCAAAAAAGTTTGGGAACCACCGAGTTAAGGGATTAGTTTTGGTTTAGCAATTGTAAAAAGAAATATAACCAGGCGCTAGTAAATCATCACCATGTCCTGGTGATCAAATATTAGTATTAAAAAATAAAAATAATTTTATATTTATGCTGCAGGAGAGAGCTTGACTTGGGGTAGCACAAGTCAAAAAGAACCGGCACTTGGAAATCCCAAGTACCAATAACCAGAGAACACTTAACAAATCCCCTCTTGCGCTATAAATGATATGGTATGGCTAAGAGTTCAATAAATCAAACTTATTATTCCATATATTTTAATACATAAAATATATATATATATATATATATATATATATTTCACAGATAAACAACTTGACCGGTCAATAAAATCACTAACACTGTATATTCATATATAATATTATAAACTTCCTAAGGAGGTGGATCTAGGCATACTCTGTGCACAGAAAAATATAATGTTATAATGGTAAAGATAAAACTCAGTCCGTATATTGAATTCAAAAAATCAAATACCAGCTATAATTTGAACCCATGTAACAAATAGTATCCTTGAGAGTTACTTTGTATTGAGGAACTCCAATACAAAGTAACTCTCAAGGATACTATTTGTTACATGGGTTCAAATTATAGCTGGTATTTGATTTTTTGAATTCAATATACGGATTGAGTTTTATCTTTACCATTATAACATTATATTTTTCTGTGCACAGAGTATGCCTAGATCCACCTCCTTAGGAAGTTTATAATATTATATATGAATATACAGTGTTAGTGATTTTATTGACCGGTCAAGTTGTTTATCGGTGAAATATATATATATATATATATATATATATATATATATTTTTTTTTTTTTTTTTATGTATTAAAATATATAAAATATATGGAATAATAAGTTTGATTTATTGAACTCTTAGCCATACCATATCATTTATAGCGCAAGAGGGGATTTGTTAAGTGTTCTTTGGTCTAGCAATTGCAATAATAAAATACATTTTCCAGGACTTACAGTAGGTTACACTATCATCTACAATTTATTAGGTTTTGTACTAAAAAAATTTAAAAATTAGGATTTGTCCTAAAACATGCTGTTCACATGACTTGTAGATCTTAGGCCTTATCGGTCTCTATTTTAGCATAGGTATTGTACTTATTTCTGATGTGGATTGTTATATTTTCTGGACCTCAATAAAATATATATTGGGGGAAAAAAATACACTTACTAGAGTCTGTTTCTTCAGCTGGGGGGCTTCGCCATCAAACACGAATATGGGACGTATCTTAAAAAATAACAGCTTGCAGAGGCGATGGAATAAGGTCAGCAGGTGAGCATTTTGAATAGCATTACCATGACGATCTCTTGCCCCCTTCACTGCTTGATTCAACCAAATACTGATATCTTAAAAAAATGTAAAGGGAAATAACATTTTTGCACATGACTAACATTGGATAATCCGGAATAGAACAACAGGTAAGTTTACTTCCTATCAACCCAATTAAAATACACTAAAAACATCATTATTTATTTAAACAAAGTGCCATGTTGTTTTTTTAGGCATGTACACCTTTGTTAAGCAATTGGGATATCTAATGTTGATTTAACATAGCATTTTTAATTCTGTTCCAAAAGCTTGCATTTTTGCTATAACTTGAAATGTAAGGCAAATAAATAGGATTTTAATACCTACCGGTAAATCCTTTTCTCCTAGTCCGTAGAGGATGCTGGGGACTCCAAAAGGACCACGGGGTATAGACGGGATCCGCAGGAGACATGGGCACACTAAAAAGACTTTGACTGGATGTGAACTGGCTCCTCCCTCTATGCCCCTCCTCCAGACCTCAGTTATAGGAACTGTGCCCAGGGGAGACGGACATTTCGAAGAAAGGATTTATGTTAAACTAAGGGCGAGAGACATACCAGCTCACACCACAAACACACCGTACAACTGGATCAGCAGGAAAACAAGATAACAGTATGAACTAACAGCAGCAACAAGCTGAATATAACAGATACACAAACCTCGTGTAACCGAACATAACCAGTATCAATGAAACTGCAAGGAACAGTCCGCACTGGGATGGGCGCCCAGCATCCTCTACGGACTAGGAGAAAAGGATTTACCGGTAGGTATTAAAATCCTATTTTCTCTTACGTCCTAGAGGATGCTGGGGACTCCAAAAGGACCATGGGGTCTATACCAAAGCTCCAGACGGGCGGGAGAGTGCGGACCACTCTGCAGCACCGATTGAGCAAACATGAGGTCCTCCTCAGCCAGGGTATCAAACTTATAGAACTTAGCAAAAGTGTTTGAACCCGACCAGGTAGCTGCTCGACAAAGTTGAAGTGCCGAGACCCCTTGGACAGCCGCCCAAGAAGAGCCCACCTTCCTGGTAGAATGGGCCTTTACTGACTTCGGCATCGGCAGCCCAGCCGAAGAATGAGCGTGCTGAATCGTATTACAAATCCAGCGTGCAATAGTCTGCTTGGAAGCAGGATTACCAATCTTGTTGGAAGCATACAGGACAAACAGAGCCTCTGTTTTCCTAGTAAGAGCCGTTCTGGCAACATAAATTTTCAAAGCTCTTATGGCATCAAGAGATTTTGGGACTGCCACAGCATCCGTAGCCACAGGTACCACAATAGGTTGATTTATGTGAAACGAAGAAACCACCTTCGGCAGAAATTGTTGACGAGTCCTCAATTCCACTCTATCCACATGAAAAATCAAATATGGGCTCTTGTGAGACAAAGCCGCCAATTCGGACACTCGTCTGGCAGACACCAAAGCCAAAAGCATGACCACTTTCTAAGTGAGAAACTTTAACTCAACCTTACGCAAAGGTTCAAACCAGTGAGACATAAGAAACTGCAACACCACTTCAAGATCCCACAGTGCCACGGGTGGCACAAATGGAGGATGGATATGCAGCACTCCCTTCACGAAAGTCTGAACCTCAGGAAGGACGGCCAATTCCTTTTGAAAGAAAATAGATAAAGCCGAAATCTGTACTTTGATGGAACCCAATTTCAGACCTGCATCCACGCCTGCCTGCAAAAAGTGGAGGAAACGACCCAAGTGAAACTCCTCCGCAGGAGCTGCTTTGGTTTCACACCACGACACATACTTTCTCCAAATACGGTGATAATGTTTTGCCGTGACCTCCTTCCTAGCCTTAAGGAGAGTGAGGATGACCTCCCCGGGAATACCCTTCCGAGCTAGGATTTGGCGTTCAACTTCCACGGCGTCAAACGCAGCCGCGGTAAGTCCAGAAACACGCAGGGCCCCTGCAGTAACAGGTCCTCTCTTTGAAGAAGCGCCCAGGGATCTTCTACTAGTAATTCCTGAAGATCCGGATACCAGGTACTCCGTGGCCAATCTGGAATGACGAGTATTGCCTGAACCCTTGTTCGTCTTATGATCCTCAATACCTTTGGAATGAAAGGAAGCGGAGGGAACACATACACCGACTGAAACACCCACGGAGTTACCAGGGCGTCCACTGCAATGGCTTGGGGGTCCATTGACCTGGAACAATACCTCGGAAGCTTCTTGTTGAGGCGAGACGCCATCATGTCTATCTGAGGAATTCCCCAACGCCTTGTCACATCTGCAAATACCTCTTGATTAAGAGCCCACTCTCCTGGATGGAGATCGTGTCTGCTGAGGAAGTCTGCTTCCCAATTGTCCACGCCCGGAAGGAAGACTGCTGACAGAGCGCTCACGTGCTGTTCCGCCTAGCGGAGAATTCTTGTGGCCTCCGCCATTGCCGCCCTGCTCCTTGTTCCGCCTTGGCAGTTTACGTACGCCACCGCTGTTATGTTGTCCGACTGGATCAGGACAGGGAGACCCTGAAGAAGGTTCTTCGCTTGCAGGAGGCCGTTGTAAATGGCTCTTAACTCGAGAACATTTATGTGGAGACAAGACTCCTGGCTTGACCATTTCCCCTGGAAACTTCTTCCTTGCGTGACTGCGCCCCAGCCTCGGAGACTTGCATCTGTGGTCAGCAGGACCCAGTCCTGGATTCCGAATCGGCGTCCCTCTAGAAGGTGAGAACCTTGCAGCCACCACAGGAGAGAAATCCTGGCCCTGGAAGATAATAAGATTTTACTCACCGGTAAATCTATTTCTCGTAGTCCGTAGTGGATGCTGGGGACTCCGTAAGGACCATGGGGAATAGCGGCTCCGCAGGAGACTGGGCACAGCTAAGAAAGATTTAGGACTACCTGGTGTGCACTGGCTCCTCCCACTATGACCCTCCTCCAGACCTCAGTTAGGATACTGTGCCCGGAAGAGCTGACACAATAAGGAAGGATTTTGAATCCCGGGTAAGACTCATACCAGCCACACCAATCACACCGTATAACTCGTGATATGATACCCAGTTAACAGTATGAACATAACAGAGCCTCTCAACAGATGGCTCAACAATAACCCTTTTAGTTAACGATAACTATATACAAGTATTGCAGACAGTCCGCACTTGGGACGGGCGCCCAGCATCCACTACGGACTACGAGAAATAGATTTACCGGTGAGTAAAATCTTATTTTCTCTGACGTCCTAGTGGATGCTGGGGACTCCAAAAGGACCATGGGGATTATACCAAAGCTCCCAAACGGGCGGGAGAGTGCGGATGACTCTGCAGCACCGAATGAGAGAACTCAAGGTCCTCCTCAGCCAGGGTATCAAATTTGTAGAATTTTGCAAACGTGTTTGCCCCTGACCAAGTAGCAGCTCGGCAAAGTTGTAAAGCCGAGACCCCTCGGGCAGCCGCCCAAGAAGAGCCCACTTTCCTCGTGGAATGGGCTTTTACAGATTTAGGGTGCGGCAGTCCAGCCGCAGAATGTGCAAGTTGAATCGTGCTACAGATCCAGCAAGCAATCGTCTGCTTAGAAGCAGGAGCACCCAGCTTGTTGGGTGCATACAGGATAAATAGCGAGTCAGTCTTCCTGACTCCAGCTGTCCTGGAAACATATACTTTTCAGGGCCCTGACTACGTCCAGTAACTTGGAATCCTCCAAGTCCCAAGTAGCCGCAGGCACCACAATAGGTTGGTTCACATGAAAAACTGATACCACCTTAGGAAGGAATTGGGAACGAGTCCTCAATTTCACCTTTCCCATATAAAATACAGATAAGGGCTTTTGTCAATTCTGATACACGCCTGGCCGACGCCAAGGCCCACAGAATGACCACTTTCCACGTGAGGTATTATAGCTCCACGGATTTAAGTGGCTCAACCCAATGCGACTTCAGGAAATCCAACACCACGTTGAGATCCCACGGTGCCACTGGAGGCACAAACGGGGGCTGACTATGCAGCCCTCCCTTAACAAAAGTCTGAACTTCAGGCAGTGAAGCCAGTTCCATTTTGGAAGAAAATCGATAGAGCCGAAATCTGGACCTTAATGGAACCCAATTGTAGGCCCATAGTCACCTCTGACTGTAGGAAGTGCAGAAATCGACCTAGCTGAAATTTCTCCTTTGGGGCCTTCCTGGCCTCACAGTACACAACATATTTCCGCCATATGCGGTGATAATGGTTAGCGTTCACTTCTTTCCTAGCTTTAAATAGCGTAGGGATAACTTCCTCCGGAATTCCCTTTTCCTTCAGGATCCGGCGTTCAACCGCCATGCCGTCCAACGCAGCCGCGGTACGTCTTGGAACAGACAGGCCCCCTGCTGCAGCAGGTCCTGTCTGAGCGGCAGAGGCCATGGGTCCTCTGAGATCATTTCTTGGAGTTCTGGTTACCAAGCTCTTCTTGGCCCACCCGGAACAATGAGTATAGTTCTTACTCCTCTCCTTCTTATTATTCTCATTACCCTGGGTAAGAGAGGCAGAGAAGGGAACACATACACCGACTGGTACACCCACGGTGTTACCAGAGCGTCCACAGCTATCGCCTGAGGGTCCTTGACCTGGCGCAATATCTTTGTAACTTTTAGTTGAGGCGGGACGCCATCATGTCCACCTGTGGCCTTTCCCAACGGTGTACAATCATTTGGAAGACTTCTGGATGAAGTCCCCACTCTCCCGGGTGGAGGTCGTGTCTTCTGAGAAAGTCTGCTTCTCAGTTGTCCACTCCGGGAATGAACACTGCTGACAGTGCTAACACATGATTTTCCGCCCATCGGAGAATCCTTGTGGCTTCTGCCATCGCCATCCTGCTTCTTGTGCCGCCCTGTCGTTTACATGAGCGACCGCCGTGATGTTGTCTGACTGGATCAGCACCGGCCGGTGTTGAAGCAGGGGGCTAGCCTGACTTAGGGCATTGTAAATGGCCCTTAGTTCCAGAATATTTATGTGTAGGGAAGTCTCCTGACTTTTCCATAGCCTTGGAAGTTTCTTCCCTGTGTGACTGCCCCCCAGCCTCGAAGGCTGGCATCCGTGGTCACCAGGACCCAGTCCTGTATTCCGAATCTGCGGCCCCCTAGAAGATGAGCACTCTGCAGCCACCACAACAGCGACACCCTGGCCCTTGGAGACAGGGTTATCCGCCGATGCATCTGAAGATGCGACCCGGACCACATGTCCAACAGATCCCACTGGAAAATCCTTGTATGGGACCTGGCGAATGGAATTTCTTCGTAAGAACCTACCATCCTTCCCAGGGCTCGCATGCATTGATGCACCGACACCTGTATACGTATTAGGAAGTCTCTGTCTAGAGACGACAACTCCTTGGACTTCTCCTCCGGGAGAAACCCTTTTTATCCTGTTCTGTGTCCAGAACCATACTCAGGAACAGTAGACGCGTTGTAGGAACCAGCTGCGACTTTGGAATATTCAGAATCCAGCCGTGCTGTTGTAGCACTTCCCGAGATAGTGCTACTCCGCCGAACAACTGCTCCCTGGACCTCGCCTTTATAAGGAGATCGTCCAAGTACGGGATAATTATTTCGGCCATTACCTTGGTAAATACCTCGGTGCCGGGGACAGACCAACGGCAACGTCTGGAATTGGTAATGACAATCCTGTACCACAATTTTGAGGTACTCCTGGTGAAGAGGGTAAATAGGGACATGCAGGTAAGCATCCTTGATGTCCAGTGATACCATGAAATTCTCCAGGCTTGCAATAATCGCCCTGAGCGATTCCATTTCGAACTTGAACCTTCGTATATAAGTGTTCAAGGATTTCAATTTTAGAATGGGTCTCACCGAACCGTCTGGTTTCGGTACCACAACATTTTGGAATAGTAACCCCGGCCTTGTTGAAGGAGGCGTACCTTGATTTCACCTGCTGGAAGTGCAGCTTGTGAATTGCCGCCAGTACTACCTTTTTCCGAGGGCAGCAGGCAAGGCTGAGGTGAGGTAACGGCGAGGGGGAGTCGCCTCGAACTCCAGCCTGTATCCCTGTGATACTATTTGCAGAACCTAGGGATCCACCTGTGGGCAAACCCACTGGTCCCTGAAGTTTCCGAGACGCGCCCCTACCGCACCTGTCTCCACCTGTGGAGCCCCAACGTCAAGCGGTGGACTCAGAGGAAGCGGGGGAAGATTTTTGATCCTGGGAACTGGCTGCTGGTGCAGCTTTTTCCTTCTTCCCTTGTCTCTGTGCAGAAAGGAAGCGCCTTTGACCCGCTTGCTTTTCTGAAGCCGAAAGGACTGTACCTGAAAATACGGTGCTTTCTTAGGCTGTGAGGAAACCTGAGGTAAAAAAAAATTCTTCCCAGCTGTTGCTGTGGATACGAGGTCCCAGAGACCATCCCCAAACAATTCCTCACCCTTATAAGGCAGAATCTCCATGTGCCTTTTATAGGCAGCATCACCTGTCCACTGCCGGGTTTCTAATACCCTCCTGGCAGAATGGACATTGCATTAATTCTGGATGCCAGCCGGCAAATATCCCTCTGTGCATCCTTTATATATAAGACGGCGTCTTTAATATGCTCTATGTTAGCAAACTATTATCCCTGTCTTAGAGTTTTAATATTATCTGACAGGGTATCAGACCACGCTGCAGCAGCACTATTTATGCTGAGGCAATTGCAGGTCTCAGTATATAACCTGAGTGTGTATATACAGACTTCAGGATAGCCTCCTGCTTTTTATCAGCAGGCTCCTTCAAGGTGGCCGTATCCTAAGACGGCAGTGCCACCTTTTTTGA